>NC_141323.1:25750702-25838202 GCF_037954235.1 Aulostomus chinensis | reverse complement strand
TCCCTCACACACCTTTTCTTGAAGCGCCTTTCTGCAGCTTTGAAATTGAATGTCATGCAGCGTGTAATTTGAAGTAGACAGATGGCAGATGCAGTACTTTTCTCTAGATGACATCAACATTCTTTTCTTTTATTGACAGGACACCGATTTGGCGTGTGAAAAGACCCTGAGGCTGTTGGGCATCACTTTTTTTCTGAGGTTGTAAAGTGTGTGAAATGGATATCGAGCCCATGTGTGTCAGAGCCAAGGGCTTACGGCCATACCACTCTGAACACGCCCGATCTCGTTTGATCTCGGAAGCTTAGCAGGGTCGGGCCTGGTTAGTACTTGGATGGAAGACCGCCTGGGAATACCAGGTGCTGTAAGCTTTTTTGTTTCTTTGTGAGGAAAGGGCAGCTTTGAGTCTTTGGTGACCAGCATGAGCGAGCTTCCCTCACACACCTTTTCTTGAAGCGCCTTTCTGCAGCTTTGAAATTGAATGTCATGCAGCGTGTAATTTGAAGTAGACAGATGGCAGATGAAGTACTTTTCTTTAGATGACATCAACATTCTTTTCTTTCATTGACAGGACACCTATTTGGCGTGTGAAAAGACCCTGAGGCTGTTGCGCTTCACTTTTTTCCTGAGGTTGTAAAGTGAGTGAAATGGATATAGAGCCCATGTGTGTAAGAGTCGAGGGCTTACGGCCATACCACTCTGAACACGCCCGATCTCGTCTGATCTTGGAAGCTAAGCAGGGTCGGGCCTGGTTAGTACTTGGATGGGAGACCGCCTGGGAATACCAGGTGCTGTAAGCTTTTTTGTTTCATTGTGAGGAAAGGGCAGCTTTGAGTGTTTGGGGACCAGCATGAGCGAGCTTCCCTCACACACCCTTTCTTGAAGCGCCTTTCTGCAGCTTTGATTTTGAATGTCATGCAGCGTGTAATTTGAAGTAGACAGATTGCAGATGCAATACTTTTCTCTAGATGACATCAACATTCTTTTCTTTCATTGACAGGAAATCTATTTGTCGTGTGAAAAGACCCTGAGGGTTTTGCGCTTCACTTTTTTTCTGAGGTTGTAAAGTGAGTGAAATGGATATAGAGCCCATGTGTTTCAGAGTCAGGGACTTACGGCCATACCATTCTGAACTCGTCTGATCTCGAAAGCTAAGCAGCGTCGGGCCTGGTTAGTACTTGGATGGGAGACCGCCTGGGAATACCAGGTGCTGTAAGCTTTTTTGTTTCATTGTGAGGAAAGGGCCGCTTTGAGTCTTTGGGGACCAGCATGAGCGAGCTTCCCTCACACACCTTTTCTTGAAGCGCCCTCCGCACCTTTGGAATGGAATGTCATGCAGTGGTTAATTTGAAGTAGACAGATGGCAGATGCAGTACTTTTCTCTGGATGACATCAACATTCTTTTCTTTGTTTTGACAGGACAACTATTTTGCGTTTGAAAAGACCGTGAGGCTTTTGCACGTCACTTTTTTTCTGAGGTTGTAAAGTGAGTGAAATGGATATAGAGCCCATGTGTGTAAGAGTCAAGGGCTTACGGCCGTACCACTCTGAACACGCCTGATCTCGTCTGATCTCGGAAGCTAAGCAGGTTCGGGCCTGGTTAGTACTTTGATGGGAGACCGCCTGGGAATACCAGGTGCTGTAAGCTTTTTTGTTTCTTTGTGAGGAAAGGGCAGCTTTGAGTCTTTGGGGACCAGCATGAGCGAGCTTCCCTCACACACCTTTTCTTGAAGCGCCTTTCTGCAGCTTTGAAATTGAATGTCATGCAGCGTGTAATTTGAAGTAGACAGATGGCAGATGCAGTACTTTTCTCTAGATGACATCAACATTCTTTTCTTTCATTGACAGGACACCTATTTGGCGTGTGAAAAGACCCTGAGGCTGTTGCGCTTCACTTTTTTTCTGAGGTTGTAAAGTGAGTGAAATGGATATAGAGCCCATGTGTGTAAGAGTCAAGGGCTTACGGCCATACCACTCTGAACACGCCCGATCTCGTCTGATCTTTGAAGCTAAGCAGGGTGGGGCCTGGTTAGTACTTGGATGGGAGACCGCCTGGGAATACCAGGTGCTGTAAGCTTTTTTGTTTCATTGTGAGGAAAGGGCAGCTTTGAGTGTTTGGGGACCAGCATGAGCGAACTTCCCTCACACACCTTTTCTTGAAGCGCCTTTCTGCAGCTTTTAAATTGAATGTCATGCAGCGTGTAATTTGAAGTAGACAGATGGCAGATGCAGTGCACTGGACTTCTCTCAAAATATTCCCATCAATATTTCCATGGATAAGGAAGCCTAACAAGGTAACCGGGAGATGGGAAACAACTTGGATGATAGAAAATTGTTTTTAGTTTATTTTACAGCTGGTTGAAGACGAGGGTCAAAACTGACCTGTTAACATAAGAGATGGGAACAGAAAGCTAACAACAAGAGGAAGGTTGAAGCAATGAAAAAGGAGTTTGATAAAAATCTTGAACTGACAGTAGAAATATCCTTTTGTATGTTTACCTTTGTTGACAGAAGTCACTTTAGCTTGGCAGTGAAAAGAATCACTGCTAGCTTGACAAATAAGTGCACAAACTAGGTTCAAGCTGGACTTTGGACACTAGTATCTGCAACAACTCCCATCAACTCCTAATCTAGCATCTCTGCTGGGTCAAACTATTTTACAGAACATTTGACAGACCTGTGGAGCAGTGAGGACAGACATGAGTTGATCCACATGATCCACTGAAGCATCATTTTCCCCTGCCACTGAGGTCACCAACATGAGCTGGAGTTGGGACTCTTGAACTGAACCTGGTATCACAGCGACACCTACTGCTGCTAAATGGAACAGCAACATTGAACCCAAGTACAGGATTGGAGGGAGACTGATGGTCGCTGTTTGGGTTTTTGAAGAACAAGGAGGGCGTTGGTTCAAGCTGGATTCTCAGAGACTATTTCCCCAACCTCTACATTGGAATCTACACTGTCATCCAGTCATGTGACTGAAGTCATCCAGTCATGTGACTGAAGTCATCCATTCATGTCAGTGATGTCACTTGGCAGGACTGTCATTGCCTTCACATTCTAGAAAAGAACCCAGACTCCACATTTCCTCCTATCTATTATTGTGTCCCATCCTCCTGGTCCTTACCCTGAATTCTCAGAGTTTATATCCAGTTAAGTTCTCAAAACAGATTCAGCCATGAGTGTAGATTAATTTCCTTTTCTCCACTGATTATATGTCAAGGTTTGTGTGTGGGGGTGGAGCCTATCCCAGCAGCCTTCGGACAAGAGGCGGGGTTCATCCTGGACAGGTCACCAGTCCATCACAGGGCCAACACACAGAGACAGACAACCATTCACACTCACAGCCACACCTACAGTCAATTTAGAGTATCAATCAGCCTCGTCCCCTCTTGATGTCTTTGGACTGTAGGAGGAAGCTGGAGTACCAGAGAGAACCCACACAGGAACAGGGAGAACATGCAGACTCACACAATTGGGGCTCAAATCTGGAACCTTCTTGCTGTGAGGCCACAGTGCTGACCACTGCACCATTGTGTCCCCTGAAAATGCCACCAGATCGTTTGGATTTTCTATAAAATCAAGTACACATGAACATGAAGAGGTTTTCACAGGGCTGGTGGTGCAATGGATAGCATGACTGACTACTGTCAGAAGATTCTAGCTTCAACTCCTGGCTCGCTCACTTAAAATTTTATACTCAGAAGCTTTCACACCTGAAGTGTGAACCACTGCTAAAAGTCCCTGAAATCCTCCAAGGTTTCCTCCTTGTCTGCTGTAAACATGAACACATGCATGGATCCTGCTACCTCTCACATGTTAAGCTGGCACTTGACAGTGACAGCAGGAGAACAAGAAATCCCAGTGTGTCATCAACATTTCCTGGAAACTAAATGACAGAAGCCAGTGGTGGCAGGTGAAAAAAATTCTTGGTGGGGCTGGTGTGCCAAAAACATTTCCGTGCCTAGTCTAGTATAATCATTCAAAAGGAGCAGCCGGACAATTATTAAATGTTTTAAAATAGTATTTACTTTCCTTCTTAAAATCGACAGTTTCAAAGACAAAAAAAAACAACAACAATTTACAACTACAGTAAATTTTATGCGATCAAATATTATACAATGATGTTAACTTTACAGAAGGTGATTTGAGCTTAATCTATACAATACAAATCAACAATGTGTGTGTTTGTCTCTCTCTCTCTGTCTCTCTCTTTGTTCATCTGTGTCTGTCTCTGTCTCCTTCTCTGTGTCTCCGTCTTTGTGTCCTTTTCTCTGTGTCTCTATCTCTGTTTGTCTGTCTCTTAGTGTGTGTGTCTCTCTCTGTCTCTCTCTCTTTGTGTCCGTCTCTCTTTCTCTCTTCGTCTACCTGTCTCTGTCCCTCTGTCTCTCTGTCTATTTGTTTCAGTCTTTCTGGGTGTGTGTTTGAATTCAGCAGTTATTTGTACAGGAACTTTGCTCGTCTCTCTTTCTGGGAGGCAAATTTCTCAATGACCCTGGTGTTGAAACCAGGAATGTTTCGTGTCAGTTTTTTCTCAATGGAGAGCATAGCCAGAGCGTTGAGCCGATCTTGTGCCATGGTATTTGTAAGAAAAGTTTTTATCCTCTTCAAAGTGGAGAAGCACCTCTCAGATTCTGACGTTGTCATTGGTGTGGTGATGAGGATGTTGAGCAGACTTACAGTTTCAGTGAACGTGTCTTGAAGGTTATTTTCCATCAAAACCTGATAGAGAGCCAGTGCACCACTGCAACTCTGAAACTCTTCGTTCCCGTAGATCAGAGACAGCTCTGTTTGAAGTCTGGCCTTGTCCAATGAGGGATAGGCTTCCACTGTGGTTTTCAGTGCTGAATCTGGGAACTTTCGGCTGTGCTGTGGGAACAGGTCTCCTTGCAGGAGTGTGGCGCTGACAAGATGCTTGGTGAAACTAAATCTCTCCTTGGCATGGCTCACAATGGTGTCACATACCTATGCAATGATATAATTATACAAAATAGGAATTATTGCATCTTCACTTGTCTTAATACATTGACCTGATGAGCTAGCCTATATTATGTAATAAACATACTGTAATGATTCATATCATCATAAAAGAATATACATTTAAGTCTGGACCACTGTATCATATGGCCAACATCTTATTTTGATTTTATTTAATAATGTGATTCAAATCACACTAAGAAGCAAGTTCTTACCTCCAGTGCCAAATGGTGCAGTGTGTCTTCTCCCAAGGTTCTGCGTCTCTTTGCGGGTGGCTCCTGAGCAGGTCCCCTGAACTCCTCATCCTCAGCCAGAGTAGGCACGTCCTCCCTGACCCAACACATAAGTTTCATGAGTAAGTTCTAAAAACTGGTTAGGGATACATTAACAAAACCAAAGGTGGATATCATTACTGTCAATTATATTATACAGATAAATCAATTCTTTAAATAAGATGATATATAAGCATTTAAGTCTACATATACAGAGAAATTGAGGTTAGGCTACAAATTAATTAATTTAGCATACCTGATAGCCTGCATGTGGTCAATGAATGTCTGGGTGACTCCTGCCATGTAGACAGCATCAATGTTTCTCTTCTGCAGCTGGTTGTAAAGGATGTCCACATGTGGCATGATTTTGTGGAACAGGGCCAGTAAAAAACAAAAAGTTTCATCTTCCAGCATTCTCACATAGCCACCAGCTTCTCTCTTTGTCTGGCTATCAAACCCTTCACTGTTCCGGATAGCCTGAAAGCAATTCACCAGATCCTTCTTGTGCTCATAAACTGTGTTAACACGACTGTTGAAGTTCCAACGTGTTGATGATGCACTTGGAAGTCGGTGCGCAACCATCTCATCAAGCACTGCAGTTCTCTTGCTTGACTTAGAGAAAAGAGAAGCAAATCCCCCCATGTCAGAAAAAAAGTGACTGATCTGAGGGATGTGGGAGGTTGCTTGCTGCAGTATCAGGTTTAACTGATGGGCATAGCAGTGAACATAGTGAGCGTTTGGATAGATGTCTTGTACCTTTCGCTGCACTCCTCCTTTGGCACCCCTCATCACAGCTGCCCCATCACAGGCCTGGGCAATCAGCTTCTTTTCTTGTCCCTCAGAAAGGATGCTGTGCAGCCTCTCCAATAAGGCACTGGCTATTGCATCCGCACAGGTGTTGGGCAGCTTCAAAAATTCAAAGAACCGCTCTTGAATATTGTGGCGGTCGTCAATGTATCTCAGAACTAAGACTAACTGACACTGTGTTGAAACGTCAGTAGTTTCATCAGCCTGGATCGCTAAAAAGTCTGCCGATTTAACTTCATCCAGGATCTGTTCTCTCAAAACTGCCAGCATACAGTCCAGGAGCTCGTTCTGTACTGTCTTCGAGGTGCCTTTAAAAACGGTTGCATTTTCAAGGTGCTCCCTCAAGTACCGATCAATGGATGCCATCAAGTCAACTGGACCTCTGAATATTCCAGCGTTGTCAGAGGAATCACTTTCGTCATGTCCCCGCAGAGCCAGTTCAAAAGCACCACAGAATTTAACAGTTAATTATCTTAGATAAGATGTTACGGTTCTTATCTACGTCATCATTGTGCTTCCTTACAGCGATGCGGTGACTGTCATCGAGCTGCGTTGCTATGCTAATCTTCCCAAGAACCGCTAGCTTCACGCAGTTTTCCATGTGAATTTTCGCTCTTTCGTGTTTCTTAATCCGCTCGGAGAGGTGCTTTAGGTCAGTGATTCCTGTCTGTGTCCATGCTGAATCACACCGGTCACTCCTGAAAGGGATGCAGGGGAAGCAAAAAAGTGCGTTGGCTGCTCCACAACCCGTCAGCCACGGCTTGCGCTGAAACCAGCTCCGGCAAAAAGTCCTATTGTAGGATTTAGCCTTTTCCTTGGACTGCTGCTGGATGTTGATTTCAGGCTTGTCCGGTCCCAGCTCCTTAACGCGGATTTTTTCCGCCATGGTCCTCCTCGCAAAAGGGAAATTTAAAAGGGATCTCACCGAAATCGGTGGAAACTTCTGCTCTTGAACTTCGATCGTTGTTGTCGCCATTTTCTCTCTCACTCACTTCTCGCGGTATTTTTTTTCGTAGGGCATCGGAAATCTGGGAATCTCACTACGCAAAAAGAATATCGCGGGCTCCTCAGCTAGCTTTCGCAATCCAAACCTTCACGCATTTTACGTTGGCGTAGGGGCGACTTTTCCGGCGCCCCTACGCCGTTAAATTTGGCGATGTTGATTGGCCAATTATTCATTATTTTTCCCTAGCAACCATACAGGATTGGCTAATTAATTGCAGGTCTGACAAGCGCCCCTAAAGACAAATTATACAGTCTATCAGAGTAAATTCACTATTAATTGAATGAGTCAGTTGGCGTAAATTTTGTTTAAATGACCCATATTGCATGTAGACACACACAATTAAGTAAGGCTGACATTGACGCTAAAAATTGTAAACATATGCACATATATATGTATAAATACATGTAGAGATTTTCCTCTCCACATCTGGTGGGGCGGCGCCCCAGCGCCCCCTATGAGCCAGCCGCTACTGGTGGATAATAAAAAACTTTCTCATTCAAGTTGAAACCTGCAAGAGGCAGCAGACAAGGTCAAATTAATTTGACACATCAAACTAAACAACAATAGGGGGCATACTGCCCTCTACTGACTAAAGCTGATAATGCTACCATGAACTATCAGGAAAAGAAAAGCAACAATTAAACAAAATAATAAAGGACATTCACCCCCCCCCAAAAAAAAGAAAAAATATATTGAAAAAAATGTCCTCAAATAGTGAAGTTTCATCAAACCTTGTGTCTGTATGTTGTGATAGTATTTTATACACAAAATGACACTAAACTCACCTCCATGTTTGATGCAGTACAGAAAAAGAACATAGTTCCCTTTATTCTCCTGCCATTAAAGTTCATAAACTAGCAAGAATGTCAGGTAGCATTAGCATTAACTTCAGCTAAAGTCTACCAGCTTCAGGTACCTAACAATCGCCTTACTCGCTACTTAAGGCTTTATCGTCCATGGTTGTCTTCCGCTTATTCCTTACTATTAAGGGTCGCGGGGGGGCTGGAGACTATCCCAGCATCAACGGGCGAGAGGCGGGGTTCACCCTGGACAGTTCGACAGTCCATCGCAGGGCCAACATACAGCAATTGCTTGCAGTGTACAAGTCCCAAGACTTTCATAAAATTCATCACTGGATTCAGGACGACCCCTGCTGCTCGGCCCCGGTGGGCGGGAGGAGGCTCAGGCCCAAACAACGCTGACTGCAGCTTTAATTTAATCCTAGGTTTATGTAATACTCCGATAAATCAGTGGTATTTATTTCATGATTTTCATAGGAATAAGTTAAGAATAAAATACCAGTTCATGGTTAAGCTAAAATTTACATAAATTAGTATTTGTTATGAAGAAGATATTAAAATGTATAAAATTTGTTTAAAATTAGTAACTTTCAAAAAAAACATCATTTCATGGGGTGTGAATGTCTTTAAAAAATGTTGAAGTAATTCTATTACGTTAGGTTACATGCGTGAGTTCATGACCTTTAGTGTTTACACTTCCGGGAGAAACGCGCGCGAGGAAGAAGGAGCATCATGTTAATGGCATAACGTTATCGGAGTTTGGAGACTGTGTGTCGTCGGAGAGGAGTTTTTATCGGTAACGGACTGTGAACTGTAATTGACCGACGTGATCGGAGTGCGTGAGTCGGATTCTCCGCCACCGATTGTGTTTTGTTGAGCACCAGGCAAGTCCAGTTACAGAAGCTAGCGGGAGCTAGGCTAACGCTGTCCACGCTGAAGGGAGACGCCGCTGCAAGGACGGGACAGGAGCTTCGGATAGTCGCCTCGGGAGAGAGTCGTTAACGGAGGATGTGCCGCTGCTGCCGAGTCACGGAGGTCTGTTGCTGCGGGCTGCTGCGAGCGGGACGGTTGCTGCCATAACGAGTGAGGGATTCATCGGCTGCGGTCCGGTATTGTTGACTTCACCGACACACGGGGGGATCTGGTAAAGGTTTCCATCATGAGCTCCAACTAAAGCGCGCCAACGAAAGTAAACATGAGTGCACTCGAAATAAAATTAGACAGTTGAAAGAGACAAACAATATACCCCGGGGTTCTTCTTTTTATTTTCTATAGTCTTGTTTATTCAAGGTTTGAATGTGTTTTTCTGCAAGCCTTTAATACATTTTCTAAACTGAAATCTTGTGTTGTTTCATTGAATTTGTGTGTTGTTACTGAAGCTTTACAGCAGAGTTTAAAGGTCAAGTGTACTCCCCATAGCCTCCAGTTGAATATTTAAGAGTGAGAATCATACATTGCCCTAGATTGATATTAATTATTCCAGATGGGACTTTTACCATACAAGATATTTGAAATGAGTTAAAGTGTTCCCTGTAAGCCTAAGGTGGGTTTTAATATTGGAGCCGGTGGTAAAAGGGTTACATTTAGAAATCTAAACCCCTGCTACCATGAGCACACATGGAAATAAACACTCAACTGACCGCTCGGTCTACTTCAGCTAGCACACTGAACAATACTGTTGTTTACTTGCTAGCTGATAAGTGAGCAGCTGATGTTTGCAATAACATTGAAATAAACTAAAAATAGAGTCAATAGCTCAAATCCTATCACCACCAAAGGAGCCACGTCTTTAACACTTCAATCTCATAGCGACTCCTCAGGATTTCTTCTTCTCTCCATTGCATTTTGTAGGAGGCTCCTGCCGGTCCACACTGCCTTCCCCCTAACAGATTCAGCTACTGAGACTAAAGTTCGTTAGTGAGCTCAATGCATTAAAGTGACTTAATATTTGTTGAAAACTAAATAGGCGTGAAGCTGTAACCTCACATGAACACTTGAAGTCTAGATTTCAGCTGCATGTGAAGAAATCAGCATAAAATCCTTGTGTTGGTGTTTAAACCTGGACTACCAGAACCAGGCTAAGAGGTGTTTGTCTGTTAGCTGTGAAGCAAACTGAAACATGAAGGCTTTGAGGGTTTGTTCTCAACACAAAGAAAGATTCCATGCTCAGACAACTGCCAACTCTGTAAAAAAAAAAAAAAAATTTTTTTACAAATCTCAGTTTATTTCTTCATGAAGATCTTAATGAGGCAATCAGCACCAGAGCACTTAAGTTAAAATTAGTAACACCGTCACTAACGATGGATTTATTTGACCCGATGTAGTTTTGCTGATCAAATATAGTTTTCATCAAAATATAGTATTTTTTTTATAATTAATTATTTCCCAATATGCAACGTCACATAAATGAAAAAATGGAGGACCCTATAAAATGACCTGACATCAGTGTTCAAGGGTGAAGTCATTTTTGGAATGAAGAAGAGTTCATCCAGCTTTTTTTGCCTCGTGTCTCTGAACCAGCTCATTTGTTGTGTCCACGCAGAGAGAGAGAGAGGATAAATGTGATCGTGGAGAAGTCCTTTTGTTCTTCAACTTGTCCAACTTGATGGTGAGTCTCCCTTTGTCAAGGATTACTGAATGCTTGTGTTATTCATGGCATTGTTAACACTTTATAAACCCTTCATTCAGAGCTGTAAAGAACCTTTAACCTCATATCCCAGACATCAAAGTGGGCCACTAACTGGTGAGATGAAGCTATGCTATGCTGCTACATTCTGAAGAGGTAAAGTAGCAGGTTCTGAGAGTGATGGCTAACCTGGATGTGTTCATCTCCTACTTTAATATCAGCGTCCCAACTTGGAGCTCTGACCACCTCCAGCTTTTTGTTCCTGTTTCTGCTTCAGTCAACAGGGAACTCAAACCTGCAATAGAATCATCAACAACAATGGAATAGAAAACAGAGGAAGAAAAAATATCATAAACTTACAAAGCTGAGAAATGTTCATGAAGAATAAATGCACACATTATGATTGAGGCCAGAAAGTAAAACTCCACACCAAATGTATTTTGACATGTAGGGATAATGAACTTGAATGTGTTGAAATAGCAGATGAATGAATCCACTATCACAAGATGGCGTCACAGATCCTGATGCTCTGAGCAGGAAACACCAAGCAAAACATGACTAAAAAGCTCCTGTTGTTCCCTCCATGAAAAACTGTGGCACTGATGAGAAGAAGGATCCCAGCGTCCTCTGAGGATCCATCGCCTCACCATTCGGTAGAAGG
Organism: Aulostomus chinensis; assembly: GCF_037954235.1. NCBI lineage: Eukaryota > Metazoa > Chordata > Actinopteri > Syngnathiformes > Aulostomidae > Aulostomus > Aulostomus chinensis. Next base: position 25,827,053 of record NC_141323.1, on the reverse strand, counting down.
ATGATCGGGTCGGCACCAGGAGAAACCCTTGTGTCTCTGATGCAGGGAAGATGGAGCACTGAAGAGGACACATTGTGGCGTCCTGAAGAGGACATTTGGTGGAGCCTGAGACAGCAAACATCATGCCGCCCTTCATCAGAAGAACCATAGCACTTCAGTCACGTGACTGAAGTCATCCATTCATGTCAGTGATGTCACTTGGCAGGACTGTCATTGCCGTCACATTCTAGAAAAGAACCCAGACTCCACATGTGGCTCCCATGATAACTGATGGACCTCTGGTTGGAGGCTGGACGATGATGTTTGGACTTGAAGGAAAACTCCTTGTCCAAATTCCATTGTGTTCAAATTTAAAGTCCCACAATAAGAAGTAGCTGAATCTGACAGGTGAAGGTTTGGAACTACAAGATGGTTGATGTTTTCTTGACTTGATGCTCTGACTGTCAGGGTAGATGACAGCTTCTTTCTGCTGCTGCATCTGAGTGGCTATGATTGGAGGTTTTACCTCCCAAGTTTGTCTGGTTCCAGGGGAAATTTGAAAATTTCAGTCCCCAACCTTGGCTGTTCTGAAACTCTTCTCCTGAATCACTCCTGAGCTGCAGCAAGAAAAAATACCAGTGCCCAACCAGATCAACTTCATGGCTGCTAACAGCCTCAGACACTTGATTTCCATCAATCTGGAGCCAAGAAGGCCCTCACCTTTGGTTCTCCTCCAGGAGGGTCCAGGTTCTGCCATTGTGGCTCCTTGTGCCACTGCCAGAGAGTCTCAGCTGCACACTGCAACATTTCAACAGGAGATTTACATTCCTTCAAATGTCCTGACATCTTCTTCCAATGGTTCTGTTCCATATTTATATTTTAAAATCAATTACATGATGAAAGCTGCCACAGCTGGTTTAAGTGAGAGAACACGCTAGGCAAGGCAAGGCAATTTTATTTGTAGAGCCCGTTTTCTCAAACAGTTTGTCTCAAAGGGCTTCACATGGCATCATAACAACATCCTCTGCCCTTAGACCCTCACATCGACTGAGGAAAAACTCCATAGAAAACCCTTTTAACAGGGAAAAATCTGGGAAACCTCAGGGTGAGCAACAGAGGAGGGATCCCTCACCCAGGACGGACAGACGTGCAGTAGATGTTGCTACAGACAAGAAAACAGTTTACAATGCAAAATGTGGGAAACACGGAAATGTTAATAACAGCTGAAGAAGGAAGCTTCTGGTAGGGGAGGAAGGGAGAGCAAGCCAGCTTGATGGGGGACTGGATGGCAGACTGGTTCATGGAAGGGGAGCGCAGGCCGGTGTAATAGTAGGGAATAAGAGGGGGGGGGGGGGGCGATGCAGGCGGCGGTTGGGGCTCTGGTGGATCTGTGGAAACACAGAGAGACTGCGAGACACCAAGGCCAAACTACAAAGTGCAACAAGTAGTGGTAGTGACAGTTCCAAAAATGTGCAGGGAGGAGAGGAGGAGAGAGGGGGAGAGGAGAGGAGAGGAGGGAAGGGCTCCATGTAACCTGATGTGTCCCCCAGCAGTCTAAGCCTGTAGCAGCATAGCTATCAATGGTTCAGAGCTACCTGAACCAGTCCTAGCTGAAGGCTCTGTCATAGAGGAAGGTCTTAAGCCTGGACTTAAACGTAGTTAAAGTGTCTGCCTCTCTGACCCATGGAGAGAGCTGGTTCCACAGTAGAGGAGCCCAGGAACTAAAGGCTCTACCTCCCAGTCTGTTTTTATTGATACTGGGAATCACTAAAAGACCTGCATTCTGGGAGCGGAGTGCTCTGGTCGGACAGTAGGGACTAATGAGCTCTTTCAAATAGGATGGAGCTTTATCATTGAGAGCCTTATAAGTCAGCAGAAGGACTTTGAAGTCGATTCTAGATCCTACAGGAAGCCAGTGGAGAGAAGCTAAAGTGGGAGAGATGTGTTCTCTCTTCTTAACTCCCATCAAAACCCTCGCTGCAGCGTTCTGGACCAGCTGGAGACTCTTTAGAGAGTATTTAGGACATCCTGACAAGAGAGAGTTGCAGTAGTCCAGCCGAGAAGTGATAAATGAGATTTGAAACCAGTAAAATATGCTTTTCTGTGTGCAAACTAGTGAGGGGCATGGAAGGATATTTTACCACCAATACAGAACCCAAACTTTAGTCATGTGATGAGATGGCGACTGAGAAGAGTGATTATGAAGTTAATGGACAAAATGTGAATTGAAAGAAAATACATTAAAAAATACTAAATAAACAAATAAATAAAAGAAGGAGCACAAATGACATTTTTCTGCACAAATTTACTGGTATTAGACTGCATTTTTGGTTCATGAGTAGATGAAAGAGTATCACATATATATTATATACATGTGATACATGCACGTGGCTTTGGACAAAAGCTGAAAGAAATTGTAGGATTATTTAAATGTACCAAGTGGACTATTTCAGGTTTCTTGAAGATGCTTCAGCTCTCATCCAAGAGGCGTCTTCAGTTTTCTTCACTGATGGGAGGATTTATAGCTCTGTGGGGGCGGGACCTTCTACAGAGGTGATTGACATGTGAGCTCTGGGTGTCTGAGTTGTTTTAGTCAGGTTGTGAAAGGGAAGTTGACTCAACTGGTATCTGTGTCAGTTAAAAGCCTCACAGTAATTCCATAATCTAGGAGTAGAAACCAGAGTCGCTCACGACGAGGATGGGATTCGAACCCATGCGTGCAGAGCACAATGGATTAGCAGTCCATCGCCTTAACCACTCGGCCACCTCGTCTGCTGACAGCAACCCTGAGCTTTTAAACACCTGAACTCTTTGGAGCCTATTTGTCAGAAATGGACCCAGCAGGAGCCACTGAACACAACTCTGACATAATCAGGCTTCTTCCCAGCAGCATCGTGCTACAGAAGGCAGAATACAGACCATCGACACATCATCAGAGTGAACACCAGCTGATGTTTACAAGTTTAATTCACCTTTTACTACAAAATGACATCCAAGCTCAGATTCTCTTGTCCTGATTGAACAAGTAAATGTTTAAGAAGATGAGAGTACCAGACTTTTTCATCCAAGGAAACAAGCATCCTATCCATGTCCTATGCAGAGTTTCTTTTAAAAAAAAAGTGAGACAACCTCAAGATTTTCTGTTTCCTCTTGTTGGATTTTGCCACAGAGAATCAGAGACAATCAAAAGCTTGTTGGACTTTAATGTTGGAGGACTGAACAAGTCATGACATCATCAGTTTTACCTTCACAGGTGCTTCATTTACTTTACTTTCAATTTTACAGAGGTAGAACCTGAAATCAAAGCTGCCCATCAAAAGAAGTGAAAGCTTCCCAGGTTGTGATGTTCTTGTCTACAAACTGTCTTGTATGGAGCTTCAATCTTTAATAAAAAGAATAAAAAGAAGATGACATGTGTTGTGATTTGGCGCTTTAAAAATAAAACTTACGACTTACATGGAAACTGTCTGGGGGGGGTGGAGCCTAGGTATGTGTTTGATGTCTTAATTCTGTCTCTGATGTCTGAATTCTGTCTTTGATCTCTGGGTTCTGAGCATTGATCTCCTGCTTCAGTCTTTGATCTCTGACTGATCCTAAACTAATCAAAGGATCACATCAGCATATTGGTCCAGTCTACAGATGGTGATTTTACCTATTTGAAGCCTTATTTTGTGTTTGATGGACATTTTTAAAATCATTAATGACTTTTTGACTGAACATCCTGGACACTGTGGTGCCTGATGAGGAGACAACTTGGGTACAAAGTTGAAGAGGAGGGTTTTTGGAGAGGGGATATTTTTGCAGTGTTCCAAGTCAATAATAACTGTGGCAAAATGTCATCATTTTTCAAAATGTCCTCACGAAGATGGTTTGTAATTCTGTCTCTCCCTCATCCTCAGCTGCTGCAGCCCTTTCAAGAAAACCTTTGACTCGTGGATCTAACAAAGATCAGATGTTGTCTCCTCCAGAACATCAACACTTTAACGTTGTTGGCAGGACTCCAACCTGAGCAGGGAGACCCCAATGGATTTCTAGTCCATCGCCTTCACCACTCGGCCACAACAACCACATTCACACACACATTTGTAAAAGATTCACATTGACACAACTCTTTAAAATTATGTCACAAGCCCATTTGTTTGAGGTCCTATTTTCTCTTTTTCAGCATTCCTTTGTTTCCAGGTCTCTAATAAGTGCAGAATTACAAAGACAAAGCTGGATCCATCCTGGGCAGGTGATAGGAGCCCATTGACCACTGGCCAGAGACCCTGGCACAGACATTGGGGATGGTGAGAGAGAGCATTTCTACAATTATATTCTACATTTATAGAATTCTACAATCCTACAATTTCATTGAGCAGACGCTTTTGTCCAAAGCCACTTGCATATTTTTTCGGTGAGTTTGGCTCCTGAGCTCAAGACAGTTGTGACTAATAAAGGACAGCTTCAAATGCAGCTGTGAAGCCTCATTGTCAGCTGGGAGGAACGACAGGTGTCTCCCTCTAGTGGCTCCTCACAGCAACACGAGCCTCATTTCATACACATGCATCCACCACCTCACTACCAAAGGCCAGTTGGGCCTCGACAGACAGGTGAGTTTCAAGTGTTGGACAAAGGTCTTTAAGATGTTCTTATTAATTCTATAACATCTGAGACTAAAATCTATGGAATTACAACCAACAAGCAGTCAAACACCTGATCAGATGCTCCTTCATGAGGCTGAGAAGAATCAATCTAAACTGGGATGAAGAAAATTAATTGAGAGGAGAAACCTACTGATTGGATGACATGGACCCACCTGATCCATGTCAGCCTTGTTGGAGCAGAAAGAGGTGGATCAGAGGAATCAGTGGATCAAGACTCAGGTGTCAGATGAAGAATCTCTTTATTCACAATGGAGTCAGAGAAATCTTCCAACGTGAACTTGACAGACCATTTTATACCAAAGACAGGCTGTGTGTGTGTGTGGGGGGGGGGGGGGGGGACAATGGCTTAAGGGAGCTCCAGGTAACTGGTTTGAACTGGTCCCTCATCTCTGTGAGTAGAAACCATCTGAGGTGGAGGGTGGAGATCTGATTTGACCTCCTGATCTCCCAGTAAAGCCAGTATAGATGTTGAGCTTGGAGGAGTTGATGGCCTCCTTCATCTTCTTGTTGGAGATGTTTGCTAAACTCAGCACCACCACAGATCAGAGGAAAGTCCACTTGTAAGCTGGACATTGGAGTTTCTAGTGACCTGCAGGATCTTAGTTGTGGTGGCAGCAGGCCTGTTCCAAGAGCTGGGCTCACATTCATGATCAGGCTTCATAATGGTTCTGGACCACTGAGTGATAGAAGCTGATCCTGGAGCAGCAGAAGAAAAATATAGAGAAGAAAAGACAAAAGACAGAGAGAAATGAGGGAGAGAATGACAAAAAGATGGGAACAAGATGAGGGTGAAAGACAAGCAGAGAGAAAGACAGAGGGATGGAAGACAGACACACAACCAACAAAAGCAACAACCACAATAATAGTTTTGATATTGTCCTGTTATTGATGTTTTCATGTGAAAGTGGCATATTTAAGATAAAAGACACTGTTAGAACAGAAAGATCCAGAAAACCCACCAACAAGAGGTGTCTGGTACAGATGTGGAATTATTGGCTCACACAATGTTGAGGCAACTGGGAAGAAGACAAACAAAAAAGGCTTGTGTGATTCAGACATTCATCAAAAATGGTCCTGTAGAACTGTTCAATGTGTCATGACTTCAGAAGCTCAAATCCTCTCTAAGTTCTAGTGAGAGTGGAAGAGATTATAAAATGAGAGAAGCAGGGCCCTCACTCAGAGCTGAAATACCTCAGTTGGGAGAGCGTTAGACTGAAGATCTAAAGGTCCCTGGTCCGATCCCAGGTTTCAGCAGAGGAACAGCATTGACTTTACTTTCCAGTGGAGGAACTGCAGACATGAAGGAAACTAACATCTTGTCCTGTGTATTCTTATGACATTCAAGACATTTTTGGAGCCTCTTGTTGGATTTTGCCACAGAGAATCAGAGCCAATCAAAAGCATGGTGGACTTTAACATGGAGGATTGAACAAGTCAAGAAAGCAGCAGTTTGACCTTCACAGGTGTTTCTTTTCCTGTCTAAATGCTGCAGCGAGAGCCTGAGTAGCTCAGACGGTAGAGCATCAGACTTCTAATCTGAGGGTCCAGGGTTCAGGTCCCTGTTCAGGTGCTGTGGTTGTTCCAGTGTTTGACAACATGGTACTGGATGAAGTTTAGTGTTGAACAAACTGTCATCACCAAAAGTAGAAGTGTTCTTGTCTTGAGACTGTTCCTGCAGGTCAAATGTGAAGAACCGGCAACCCCCATTTTGCAAAAAGTTAAATTTTTCTAACTGTTCAATTGGAAAGTATTTTCAGATTGAAGAAGTGATCAAGAGAAACAGGAAAATCCCTCTAAACACAGCAAACTCCATCCATCAATCCATTTTCTACAGATTTTCCTGTTCAGGGTCTCAGAGGGAACTGCAGCCTGTCCCAGCAGCCTCAGTACAAGAGGAGGGGTTCACCCTGGACAGGTCGCCAGTCCATCACAGGGCCAGGTGAAAGTGCCAACCACTGCACTGCCCCTACTAGTCGTCTACATATCAGTGTTCTCAGTATTGCACTGACATTCACATCAGTATTGTGCTTATATTTTATTTCCTGGCTCTTCAAGCCTCCTATTATGCTGAAGTTGATTGCTTCAGTGACCAGGAGACGTTATCATTGGCAGCTAGTTTACTATTATTGCTGCTGCTGTTGCTGTTGTTGGTTGTGTGTCTGTCTTCCATCCCCCTGTCCCTCTGTCTTTCTCTCTGCTTGTCTTTCTCCCTCATCTTGTTCCCATCTTTTTGTCATTCTCTCCCTCCTTTCTCTCTGTCTTTTGTCTTTTCTTCTCTATATTTGTCTTCTGCTGTCTGTCCTATCCTGCTCTCTTTCAACAACCAACCAGTCAAAGCAGACGTCCGGTTAAAAAAATTATCATAAAAGAACTCTTGATGTGATTTGGCTTGAGACATGAAGAAGATAGGATTTTTTTTCTCTTAATTTTAGAAGCATTTACAGATTCATGTAAAGATCATCAATCAGTGTAGTATTTCAGACAGACTTCTGGTCCGTGAGGACGAGGAATCCAGCACAGATCCACAGAACTCCAACTGCCATCTTTGATGATTCCTTTACAGTCTGTAGGGTGGAGAGATCCTCCTGAGTCTGGCTTTGAATGTTTGTCTGTGGATGTGTTAACCCTGTCATGGACTGGTGACCTGTCCAGGGTGAACACGGCCTGTCGCCCAAAAGCTGCTTGGATAGGCTCCACCCCCTCCATGACTCTGAACAGGATAAGCAGAAGAAAATGGATAGAAGTCATGACACATTGAACAGTTCTACAGGACCATTTTTGATGAATGTCTGAATCACACAAGCCTTTTTTGTTTGTCTTCTTCCCAGTTGCCTCAACATTGTGTGAGCCAATAATTCCACATCTGTACCAGACACACCTCTGGTTGGTGGGTTTATGGATCTTTCTGTTCTAACAGTGTCTTTTATCTTGCTTTTATCTTTTATCTTTTGGATCTTTTCTTTGTATCTGCATTCTGTGGTGCACGGTTGCTCTGGAAGAGCGCTCTATCTAACTATTTTCACTGTACCCCCCCCCCCCCCCCCGTATAGCAAAAAGAAAAGATTCTGATTCTTACACACACACACACACACACACACACACACACACACACACACACACACACACACACACGTGTATAAACATGATGTTCCGAATGTTTCACTGTCTGTGGTTGTCCATCTTTCCTTGCCTCTTCACTGTCATTGTCAGAACTCTGAGCAGTCTTCCTCTCCAGGTGATGTCTCTGAGTGATGATGATTGCTGTCTGTTCAACCAGCTTCATTTGTTGATATCTGAGAAGGACTGAAGACAGCAAAGTGTGCTGATTGGCCAACAACCCCACACAGGTCAAAGGTCACTGCTCTGAGGCAGACCAGTTTACTATATCAGTGGTGACACCATCCACTGCTGGCGCTCTCTTCAGTGCTTCTTGTTTCTGCCCTTTGTGCTTGAGCTCCTAGAGCAGCTGGTCCGGCTCTCCCCCTTTTCTTTTCTATTCCACTAATTTTTTTTTTAAATTTTCTATTTTTGTAATTCATCATCGATCTCAGCTCACGGTTGCTACACTCTTGACCTCCTGTGAGCCTTGAATCTCCATCCTGACCAGCAGAGAGAAGCCACCTTTGTGTTGGAGAAGAGCAGCTTAGTCGAGGCAGCCAGCAGCCTGAGACCAGAGGGTAGCGAATCAACGTGCTTCCCTTCTTCATCGAGCGAATGTCAGCGGGAGCCACGGTCGACGAGGTGGAGGCTTTGGAAGCCGTCCTCCCTCCAGTTCATTGGAGAGGCATCGTACATCGATGGGAGAATCCAGCTGAGAACGTCAGCCGGTTACGTTGGTTTTCACCTATTCAGGCCTGGACTCCTGTCTCACTGCCAAACTCCGCCTGACTCCGTAGAGCTGGTCAGCCTCCACTCAGTCCTCTTCATTTGTTTGGAGGTCACTATCGTTCATCCTACACACCTTTCCACCTGCCTCTTTGCCGTCTACTTGAAGCTCAGATAAATGGAGGCTAATTCATCCCTGCTACTCAATAAGTGCCTTCATTACTCTGCTGGAATTATCACTCTGTCTTAAGTGTTTTCTTAATTGTATTAAATCCTCTTTAATTTCCAAGAAGTGTTCCAACTCATTCATGCATGCAAGCCACTGATCCACAAGAACTCATTGATGAGCTTAAACCTGAGACTGATCGTTTCTCGTTGGATGAGACAAAAATACAACGAGTGGAGCCCAGAGTAACAACTGGATAAAACATTCTAAAGATACGCCGTCATCACCAGTTTATCAAGTCACGACACTCTTTTTATATCATCTTTTTATATCATCCAACATCCTCAGGGACTATCATTGAAGAAGCTCTATTTAATATAAGATGCATAAAATCACACCACATGAAGCAGGCTAATGAAAAATAAATCAAATGTAAAAATGCTTTATTTTAAGATCTAGAATATCTTGTGAATATCTGGAGCTTAATTCCAGCAGCAGACCTCCTCAGGTGATGGAATTTATATTTGACATGTTTACCATTAAATGAGACACATTTGCAGTCCATTGAAATCTACTTGTGTTCATGGTGAGTTGATTTCAAAACATGAGCTGACAGAATCTACGTTTAGGTAGGAACCACCATATCCAGGGGTCTGGACCTTTTTGTAGTCAGAGCCATCAAAGTAGCAGACTAAGCTAGCAGACATTAGCATTGAGAAGAAACTGATACCTGGAGCCTACTTTTGGGTCTGGTCAAGTGATAACAAAATAATATGACATTGTTGTCAGACTGACGCCTGCTCAACAATGACCAAACACCGCCTTATGGCATTGTGGGAAATTTCTGCTTGGCCCGTGTCCATCAATACACACAAAGAAATTTCTCCAGAGTCAGTCACACCAGTGGTAAAAACACTAAAGTGCTGTCAAGGAGAAACAGGATACGACCAAACACACACACAAGTTACAGAGAGAGAACTCTCCCAGAAGGAACCACTCAAAGGAGAACCATGGACATCATCAGGCTGTATGACCTCATCAATATGAGACAGGTGGATAGGAAACAAGCTCAGAGATGTCAGAAACATGAGATCCAAGTGCTGAGAAAGCTTCAACTGGTGAGGTTCCAGAACCAAGAGCGAGGTGGAGCCTGCATCACCTACTGGGAGCTTTTTGTCAAAGGTTCAACTTTGATTTGAATGCTTTTGGAGAGACAACATGCAGGGAGGGAATTTGGTGATGAAGAACAAGTTCCTCTCAGCTTTAAATGGAGTTTTCAGGAGTCAAACAGACACTCCTCTGATCCGTTGTCAGATGTGTTCTCATTGCACCACAGCCCTACAGGTTGAGGGTTCTGATCCTAGTCAGACACATTCACTATGATGCTGCTGAGCCTGAAGGTAGGATGAATAAAGGAGTGTCTGAGAGAGCTTCAACAGACAAACTGTCCAGTTTAACAACAAATACTAGTCAGTATTCATGTTGCTGCCGTGACCCGGATTCAAACCAGGGTTGCTGCAGCCACAACACAGAGTACTGACCACAATAGGATCACGGCCTCCTGGAGGCTGAGGTTTGAGCTTCTATGTCTTTGTCTCATTGAGAGATCAAAGACAATTTGTGTCCACAAAGAAATCATTGAGGAATCAAAGTGAGATCAAAGAAAGAATTCTAAGATCAAACACAAAACTCTGAGATCAAAGGTTGAAGTTCCCAAGGTTCAGTTTTAGCTCAGACCCTCTTTAATATCTGTATACTGCCACTTGTCATCAGGAGACTCAGTATAAACTTCCACAGTTCTGCTGATGTCACATAGCTGTACATCGCCGTGTCTCCTGATGACTTCCTCCACGTCACCTGTTGATGTGACAGGACTCGACCAAACGTCATGTTTTGATGAAGAGGGTGTGAGCCTGAGTTGGCTCAGTAGAGACAACTGGACAGCAGCAGGACAGAACAGAGACTCTCCACAATGACAGGAGACAGGAAACAGGTTTGGACCATCTGGGCTCCACCCACTTGTATTTATTGAAGGAAATTATACAAATCAACAAAGTGGAAACATTGGTTTTGCCAGTGGGTTTAAATCATGATTGATATGTTAGTGTTTGTTCATCCATTTATTTGTCCAAGAGAAGAAGAAGTGACTCTGAGTCAAACTGGAGTCCTTTGAGGTCTGGCATCTCAAGAAGGAGGAGCATTCAGGCTGAGGTCATCATAACAGTCAGGATGTGCTGACTCATCATTAGTGGGAATCTCAGTGTCTATGTTGTGTAGTGAGGGACAGCACTGTTGCTGTGGCCTGATATGTAGATGAAGGAATCAATGAGACACCATGAAGACAGACAGCATTGCTGGACAACACCTTCTTTTATTACTTCAGCATTGGCAAGAACTGGAAGCATCAGCAGAACCACCGCAGAAAAAGAACACTTTTTTTTACAGATTTTTCACGTCACCAAGCACTCTATGAGCTAAACTGCCCCCTTCTGGCTTAACTACGCATGTACAGGTGAAACAATTAAACTCTTACCAAAAATAACAGAAAATCATGGAGCTCATTATGACATCACACTAACTACTTTCACTCCAGAAATCAGGTCATGACATCATAAAGAAGAATAGAAGTCTCTTCCTCACAGGTGTCACAGAACAAAATCTCTCCAACACTAAACAGTAGTGAGAGAGCAAAGCTGGTAAGAAGACAAGACTGTTGGAGGAGGAAACCTCTCAATGTTCCAGAGGTGTTTCAGTGGAAGACATCACATTTGGGAGGGAGGTTCTTGACATTTTCATCCATTTTTATTTTGGTCAGATGAACACATCATGAGCTCTACTTGGACAGAATACGCCTTCAAACAGGCAGGGGTGCTGAGGCTCAGAGACCAACAGTTGAACAACATCAGAGCTCATCAGAACAAAGACCAAGGTGTCTGTTTTCATTTCAAAAGATTTGTTGTCAGTGAGTCTATTATATTTTTCATCAACACCTGAATGAAGGATGGTTTCATGAAAAACTGTCATTTTTTTAACGAAAGCTGAGAAAAACACAGTTTTGTCAAAGAAGTGGTTTTCCAGCATCAAACTGGACTTCATTTTGTTTCCATCTCTCATTTGGTGACTTCAAATGTTCACTGTAAAAATCCAGCCTACTAATCAGGAGGAGGCCCAGTATTGGACCATGAGCTGATCTCTGCTATGCTGGTAGATGGGAACTTGTTTAAAGTTGATTTTGTGATTATTTTTCATCAAAATGTGCTCAGACGGCTCCTCAACAGTTCTGATGATGAACAGAACCTCTGTCCTCATGGGTCATGTGACAGGATGTGACCTCTACATGAGCCAGAAGCAGTGAACGCACCCCCGCACAGCAGAACATGTTCACTTGACCTGCTCTGGCTACTTGTGGTTAGCTTGCTGCTAACAAAAGTGGGTACAAAAATGGAATCATGGTCCCTTCAGACTTTCCATCAGTTTTATTCTGTCAGTGGAACGCGTCAGTTTGGGCTGTAGAGACTAAAACAATCAATCCAATGTTTTGCAGCCACTTCTTCTTGGATGTTTATGGGAAAAAAGTATTTTGGGGCCACAGTGCATCACGTGGTGGATGGGGGAGGAGCATCCAAATCTGAGGAGACGTTTCCATTGGATGGAAAATGAGTTGACACCACTGAGGGAAGGATGAGTCCTCAAATGTTTGGATTGTTTTAACAGGAAGAGAAAAAAAGAAAAACCGGGAGTCTGATGTAAAAACACTGGAAAAGTTTTTGGTTTGTCATGTGTGGAGAGATAAATGAGCCATGACCACAGAGATGCAGGATCAGAACTGAGAACATGGAGTTTTCATTTCAGGGACCTTCAATAACCTTTGATCTATCTGATAAAACAGGCCAGAACTGAGACTTGACCTTGAGAACAGAGATGGACGATCATGAAAACATGAGGAAAACTACAAGACTGCAATGAGGAGACGTCCTGTTGCTTGAAACATCATCACGGTGAAAGCAGAAGAAGCCTGGAGCTCAGTTGTGGCGGCGCTGCAGTCACACGTTCGTGGTGTCTTGGTGGTGAACTCCAGCCTCTTCATCAACCAAGCCTTCCTCTGTAGCATCACCAGCGTTGAGTTCAATGTTCTCCTGGTGTCCTGCCTGCTGCTCCATTTTGGCCTGGAAGACATGACAGCTCAGACCTCCAGTTGCTGCTGAAACAACTGCTCATAGCCAAGGACTACGAAGCTACGTCGTGTTACCTTGAAGTAGCAGTAGAAGAAGACAGCACATGACCCCAGGATCAGATGGTGGATGAACGCTCTGATGATGAAATCACTTAAAGGCACTGAAAAACATTTAGAATCATCACATTTGATCAATGACATCACCACTGACCACCACAGACATGTTGATGGTTGAAGGTTCTTGATGGAAGGCTGCATGTTAAAGGAACACGCTAACTTTTAGGAGAAGTCTCTGATTGTCCATCATCCCCAGAGCCAGACTAGAAGATGGAGACCCTTCTCTAGGAGCTGAGACTCATGCTAGTTAGCTTAGCACAATGAATGGTAGGAGGTGGGAAGTGTTAGCATAAAAGTCCCAAACAGTCGTTGCCTGTGGAAGGAACTGAAAAAAAACAAAATAGAAGTTTTAATATAAACAGACAGAAAATGTTGTTATTTCATGTGTTTTCACATAAAACAGACACCCCCTATTTTTTGAATTTATTCCACCTGACCAGTAGGTGGAGCTCTGACGCTTACGTGGGTTAGGCTGAGAGATTTTTCCCACAGGCCCAACGAAGCCTCAGAAATCAAACGGACTTGAGAAGACGTTCATCCATCGTTTCTCTCTTCATTGATCCTCAGTCTTCATCCTGGGTATCACATGTAGCGTCCAGATACCCCTCAGTCTGGAGCCGCTACACCTGCATTCATATATCTGGGCTTGTGGATCACTTTTAACAGACATTCTAATTTTAGAATCAGACACATAGCTGGGACTACTTTCCTGACTGGGAGCAGTGATTTGGCCACCAAAACCAAATGTTTGTTGGAGCAGGAGAGCGACTGCTGCTACTGATCATGGCCGACATTGGAAGAGAGGAGGAGGAGGAGGAGGAGGACTGCAGGACAAACCAACATCATGATCCTGAGACAGTTGATGCTAACACTTCCCACTCACTACCATTCATTATGCTAAGCTAACTCATGGTCTGCTGGTCTCTGCTGGTCTCAGCTCCCTCATGGACACACAGAACATGTAATTACAACATTCTTGGTTTGATTTCACCAACGTGTTGAACCTCATGCAGTTTCCTCTCTCTTTGTTTCCTGTTTGTTCAAACTGTCCAGTTCAAGTCTGGGGCCTCTTGCAACGAGATCGTTTCCTGTCAGGTTCGTTCTGACACTGAGTTTGAAGTGGGACCTTCACGTGAGCAAATGATAGGACGAACAAATGTTTCTGGAGAAACTATTAACACTTGCTAACACTTCCCAACCGCTACGATTCAATGTGCTAAGCTAACTAGCGAGGGTCTCAGCTCCCTAGAGGAGAGTCTCTGTCTCCTTGTCTGGTTCTGGGGATGATGGACAAGAAGCATATTTCCCAGAAGGTTGGTGGATTCATTTAACACAGACTATTTTTACACGTCCGCCATCGTTCCACTGTTATTCTGAAAATGACAACAGTCCAGATTTAATCAGGATTCTAGAAAGAGTTTATTCTGGGTGGGTTTTCAAAACTGAGCATTTCTCAATGAAAACGTAGGACAGACCAATATTATTTAGGTTTGAGGCTTTTCTGTCATGAATGAACTTCAGGAGGAATTAAAACTGTAGAGTCTCACAGTGTGAGACACTTTAACTGGACGGGAGACAAACAAATGACAAGTCAAGTCAGTTTTATCTATATTGCGCCAAATCACAACAAAAGTTATCTCATGACACTTTACAGGTGTCTGCTTTCTGAATTGTACCAAGGTGCTTGTTTCCTTGGACTTATAGATTTCTTTTTTAACGGGGCATTTGAGTCCAAAGTTGTTCTTAAGGAGCCTGTTGGACTATCAAGAAAATGATCAATTTGACAGTGAACTTTAGCTCCGCCCTTCATCTCTCAGACTAGCCTAGCTAGTTAGAATTAGCTAGCTGGACTATTTTCCATAGTCATGTAAAAAGCTTCATCAGAATGTTGTCATTTTCAGGCTAAAAACAAGAAGCAGGAGAACAGAGGAGTAGAAAGTGCATGTAAATGTAGTCAGGGTCACATTCTTCTGTCTGACTCCAGCTGGTCCTGTTGTCACCTGCTATGATGAGGTGGAGCTCCTGGCTCTCAGAGGAGAAGTGATGGGGGAAAACATGGGACAGGTGATAAACACATTTGTAGTTCCCTCGGTGGGTGTGGTCTGCTGCTGAGAACAGGAACTGGGCGGAGAACTTGAGCGCTGGTAGGGTGTAGTTCTGTGCCGTGCTGGAGGTGGAGAAGATGAGCTGGAACAGGCCTCCTGGGTACTGTGGTTCAACAGAGCAACTGATGGTGAAGTTGGAGCCCCGGAGCAGCAGAGTCTCCTGCTGCCTCACCTCAGAGACGCCGTCAGTGAAGGCAGAGAAGGAGATGTTTGGCTGGACCAGCAAATCTGTGGAGGGGGGGGCAGAAGAAAGGCTGAATCAGCAGATGTGCTGGTGTCATCGAGGAAGCAGCAGCTTGTTTGGAATGTCCAGTTTTACCTGAGCACACCACCATCAGACTGGTAGCACTATGAACTTCATCAGTCTCCACTACACACTCCCGCAGTCCAGATGCTGACTGGACACAAGAAGACCTGATCCACCACACAGGCCTGAATAGCGAGTCCCTTCTTTTATTTGTCAAAGCAGCAGAGCCACAATTCATCCGTCTACACACTGCAGAGGCAGACTGGTGGAGCCATTCAGGACCCCAGGGGCCGCTGGTCTCCACTCTCCCTGGTGTTTGATCTCCAGGGTCCCAGCACAGCGACTGGGCTCTCCCACCATCCTGACTCCATCAGGCTCTGAGCAGACACAGGAATCATGAGTGGTAGAAGTAAAGCAGTGAGATGAAGCAGATCTATGACCTTCACCTGAGCAGACGAGGCCAACGCTTTTCCCAGGTAAGCAGGTCTTCCTCACTGAGCCAGACCTTCCACAGTTTAGCAGAGCAGATTCATCTCCACCACACTGGAACTTTGCTGCCATGACTGGGGTCTCCATGTCTGTATATGGGCCCCCGTGGAGGAGGGACGGAGCCCCACACCCCAACTCTCTACACACCACCTCTGCATCCTGCAGGCCAAAATCCTCCTCACACACAGAGGACCATGACTGGTTAGACTTCACCTCCAGTCTGCCTGAGCACAGACTGGACCCCCCCACCAGCCTGACAGACTCTGTGGAGACATCAGGAAATCATCATTCTAATATTCACCCATTTTTCTCAGCTACTAATCCTGCTTAAACTCATCGGAAAAAACAAGAACCATGAAACTTCCCTTCCTGACTCACCTTCCTCTTGTTATTGCTTGATGAGGCTGAACCCCCAAAACACACACACACACACACACACACAACACACACACACACACACACACACACACACACACACACACACACACACACACACACACACACACACACACTCGTATTTGAGACAACTTGGTCTCTCTGCTTAAAGTGAAACATCTGGATTCCGTATTTCACATCATCAACATGACCCTCATCAAATTCAGGATCTCATCATTGTCAGAATAACAGAGGAATATTTGTGTTCATGTAAACAGCCAAAGACAACTTGTCCTGGATCTCAGTCACATGACTGTTAGTGTCAATAATGTTACCTGAGCAGGTGATTTCCTGGATGGTGGAACCAGAAGAGTTCCATGATCTCACACACTCCTTCAGTGTTGATGTAGACTGAACACACTCAGAGTTGATGAACCACATGAGTCGTTCTGAGGACTCGTCTCTCTGCTGTGTTGAGACAGCAGAACCACAGTCCAGCCATCTACATATCACAGCTGTTTCCTTCAGGGTCCAGGACCGGTCTGTCTCTGCTTCTCTCCACTCTCCCAGGTGTTTCACCTCCAGTCTACCAGCACAGTGGTTTGCTCCTCCCACCAACCTGACATCATCAGCATCTGAGCAGAGACAAGAGCATCATTAATACATGAATATGCAACAGGACGGACGAGGACCTGAACCAAAGCTGCACCTGAGCAGATGAGTCCAACTGATTTGCCAGTTGAGCAGGTGTTTCCAGACCCTGAGCGTCCACAGTCCAGGAGGGAAGATTCATGGCCCTCACACTGGAACACCTGAGTCCAGAATGGAGACTCTGCTGGTCCAAAAAGTCCCCCCTCCAGGACTGAAGGTGTCCCACATCTCAGCTCTCCACACAGCACCTCTGCATCCCGCATGTCAAAGTCCTCTTCACACACTGAGGACCACAGCTGGTTAGATTTCACCTCCAGTCTGCCAGAGCAAAGGTTCGACCCGTCCACCAGCCTGACAGACTCTGAAAAAGACAACAAGAGGCAGATTCATGATGAGAATGAATTCATGTCAACATGAACTCACCTGTTCATGCCTCTGACATGTTAACTAGCAAACCCTGTAAATGAGACAGGAAGACACAAATTTCCAAGGAATTTATCCTCCTTGAAATAATTCATGTGATCCAACAGGGCTGGTTCTAGACAGTCACATATAAGGGGGCAGATGGAAATGTGAAGGGGGCAAAGGGTGGCAACACATGTGGGAAAATGGTGTGGTGGCGGTGTTGGGGGGGGGGGTAGGTGGTTCTCTGGATAACTGATATTATCATGTAGTTTGATTGCTCTTTATCAGACCTTTACCCTAAGACCGGTCCCACTTGGTCCAACTTGTCCCACCTGAAGGCTAAGCTTCTGCTGGTGTAACTCTTCAGGTCACTGAGGCCCACAAACCCCCTGACCCTGATGAGGTGGCAATACCTCGGGGCAAAATAAAAAAAAAGAAAACAAAAACAAAAACAAAAAACAAAAAAACATTTCTTAGGATGACAACAACTAAATCTTGACATCTACCTTCATTGGATGGCCTGTATCAAATATATTCAAACCCAACAATAACACTTATCATGATTGCCAATATCAACAAAACTAAAAGGGTAGGCCAGGTTATTAAAGAAAAATCCCTTCACCAAGTCTTGAAAAACAAAACCGATCAATAGAAAATAAATAAATAAATAAAATAAAGAATAAAATAAAACATTCATCCAGATCTTGACAACCAACAACATTGAAGGTCTTTGTTGGCTCCATGCAGCAGACCAGCTCACTGTGGTGCTTGTGGGATCCAGAAAGAAACACTTCTCTTACAGAGTCAAACAGTGAGAAGAACAATGGGCTGGTCCTCAGTTGACTCTACAAATACAGATGTGCGTGCAGCTGAGTGACAGGGAGATGAGAGGAAGCTGAGACTGTATCACGCACCTTTTTTTGCATTTTTTCCGCTACTGCAGATAATTTTGTCAACTCATAATATATCAATTTTGTCTGTATATCAAAATGTTTTTTTTTTAACTTCTAAAATTTTGATTTGAGGGGGCAGTGCATTTGTTTGAGACAGATCTTGCTTCCCCATAGAGCCGCCCTGATGATCTTATATCATCTAATATCCCACATGTGTCAATCAGAGAACACAACTGGAATCTCTGGTTTTCATCACCTTCTGGACCCTTGCAAAATTGAGCACTGGTTATGTCACGATCCCTGTCTCGTGCTTCCTGTTTTATTTTGTAGTCATGTCCTGTCTTCCTGACCTCCCTCCTGTGATTCCCTCATGTGTCTCACCTGGTTGATTGCACCACCTGTGTCTTGTTTCCCCTCTCATTTTTAACCCGTGTGTTTTCCCCTGTTAGGTTGTTGGGTCATTGTTGTTGTTGTCGTTGTTGATGATGTCGCTGTCGTCGCTGATTGTTCTGTCTTGTAGACTGTCAAGTTCATCAGTCACCGGTCAAGCCTCCAGCCTCACGTCTTGTCTCCGCCCTCACACCACGTCTCCGCCCTCACGCCACGTCTCAAGCCTTCGCCCTCACGCCACGTCCAGCCCCCAGTCACCCAGCTTCAATAAACCTCTTTTGTGCACCTCCCAAAATTGTCTGCATTTGGGTCTCCCACACAATCCTCAACCCTAAACCCTAACATGTTACCAAAAGGAAAGAAAATTGCCTTGTGATTGGAAGGTTGCTGGTTCAATCCTCAGGATTTGCAGGAAGAAGCAGTGTAAATGACTCTAATGTCGGTCCATTTCTGAGGGAAAATTTCCCGTGGGCTTTTATTTTGTTAAGGCAATTCTCAGGAGTTGAGGCTTCTATATTGAAGAGCATCCAGTTAAGTTCCTGCACATCTGGCAGGCAGCATTTTGAAGCTCCTGGCTGGAACTGGAACAAGGAACTGTGTTTCATTTGTTTGATGTCAATTTATGGGAATCAATGAACTTGATTGAGTGTTGAGATGAAGGCTATGCTAACAGGAGCTTCTCTCACAACTGTTTCTCAGTCTTGTTAGCTTCTCTACCTCACCACATGAGCACACTATGGGTGAACATGACTAATTTTTGTGGTTCGTTGTTGTGAAGATTGTTTATGTTGCAGATCTGACGTTTAAAAAAAGAGCTAATTTCATTTATCTGTCTTTTAGCACTTGAGGGTTTTTCCTGAAGAAAAGGATGAAACAGACAGTAAATTATGTTAAAATCCTACTGAGTGCTGAACAGATTAAAAAGCTACTGGAAACATCAGTGCACTTCACCTTTGTCTCACCAGGATTGAGCTACAAGCAGCACTGCTGCCTCCCTCATGAACACCACTGAGGTGCCCTTGAGCAAGGCCCTCAGTAGGTGAACTGAGCAGCTTGATTTGGTTTTTGTGAACATTATCAGAGTGATGCTGCAAATGTGAGTCACTCAGGGAGTTTCTTCTGGTTAAATAAATGTTAAAAATGGAATATCATCATTGTCAGAATAATAGAAGAATATTTGTGTTCATGTAAACAGCCAAAGACAACTTGTCCTGGATCTCAGTCACATGACTGTTAGTGTCAATAATGTTACCTGAGCAGGTGATTTCCAGGATGGTGAAACCAGGAGAGTTCCATGATCTCACACACTCCTTCAGTGTTGATGTAGACTGAACACACTCAGAGTCGATGAACCACACGAGTCGTTCTGAGGACTCGTCTCTCTGCTGTGTTGAGACAGCAGAACCACAGTCCAGCCATCTACATATCACAGCTGTTTCCTTCAGGGTCCAGGACCGGTCTGTCTCTGCTTCTCTCCACTCTGCCAGGTGTTTCACCTCCAGTCTACCAGCACAGTGGTTTGCTCCTCCCACCAACCTGACATCATCAGCATCTGAGCAGAGACAAGAGCATCATTAATACATGAATATGCAACAGGATGGAGGAGGACCTGAACCAAAGCTCCACCTGAGCAGATGAGTCCAACTGATTTGCCAGGTGAGCAGGTGTTTCCAGACCCTGAGCGTCCACAGTCCAGGAGGGAAGATTCATGGCCCTCACACTGGAACACCTGAGCCCAGAATGGAGACTCTGCTGGTCCAAAAAGTCCCCCCTCCAGGACTGAAGGTGTCCCACATCTCAGCTCTCCACACAGCACCTCTGCATCCTGCATGTCAAAGTCCTCTTCACACACTGAGGACCACAGCTGGTTAGATTTCACCTCCAGTCTGCCAGAGCAAAGGTCCGACCCGTCCACCAGCCTGACAGACTCTGAAAAAGACAACAAGAGGCAGATTCATGATGAGAATGAATTCATGTTAACATGAACTCACCTGTTCATGCCTCTGACATGTTAACTAGCAAATCCTGTAAATGAGACAGGAAAAAAGATTTCCTAGGAATTTATCCTCCTTGGAAAAATTCATGTGATTGTTGAAACTGGGAAACAATATTCCTGCTCATTTCTCACTGAACCTAATATCCCAGGATTTAATATCCCACATTTCTAAATCAGAGAACTCAACTGGAATCTCTGGTTTACATCAGCATCTTGACCACATAGAGAAGTGAACTTGTGATGGGAGGGTTGTCAGTTCAATCATCAAGAGAGGCAGGAAGAAGGAGTGGAAATGAATCTGATAGGCTGTTATTGGGGTTAAACTCTGTGAGCTTTTATTTTCTTAAGGCCTTTTTTAGTAGAGGCTCCTCACATGTAGGAATCATTCAAAATTTTGAAGCGCCAAGTTGGAATGAGAACAAGGTCTTCTGTCATTGTTCTGTTTGATGCCATGTTCTGTGTTTTGGGTGGGGTTTTTGTATCTGTGTGTTGAGGTAAAGGCTATGCTGACATCAGTCAAGTCAAGTCACTTTTATTTGTATTGAGCCAAATCACAACAAAAGTTATCTCATGACACTTTACAAGTACAGCAGGTCCAGCACCAAACTTCTTCAATGAATCTACACCCAACAATTCTCCATCAGCAGGCACAAAAGCAGTGACAAAAGCCTTCCTTTTAACAGGCAGGAACGTCGAGCAGATCCAGGCTCAACAGGAACGGCCTTCTGCTTTGAATAGCAGGGGGAAAGAGAGCAGGAGAGCAGGACAAGACAGAAAAGGGAGGAAGACAGATAAACAGAAGGAAAGAGAGGGACAGATGTAAAGACAGAGAGAAAGTGGAAGAGACTGATGGACAGATTGGGACGGGGATTAAAAAGAGTTCTGTGGAAATACAACTTGATATTCGGCTTCAATTCCATACGACAGGACGAGGTTTAGGGTGTGACTGAGACAGTGAGTGGGCTCACCTGCAGACTGATGGAAACCAATGGAGTCTAAAACCATGAGCTTTGGTCACAACTGTTTCTCAGTCTTGTTAGCTTCTCTACCTCACCACATGAGCACACTATGGGTGAACATGACTCATTTTTGTGATTCATTGTTTTGAAGATTGTTCATGTTGCACATCTGACGTTTAAAATTTGTGTTTTTATTAAGAACTGATTTCATTTCATTTATCTGTCTTTTAGCTCTGAAGGTTTATTTCTGAACACAAAAATGAAACAGAGAGACAGTAAATTATGTTAAAATACAACTGAAAGCTGAACAGATTAAAAAGCTACTGGAAACATCAGTACACTTCACCTTTGTCTCACCAGGATTGAGCTACAAGCAGCACTGCTGCCTCCCTCACTACCACCACCATGGGGCCCTTGAGCAAGGCCCTCAGTGGCTGTACTGAGCAGCTTGTTTTGGTTTTTGTGAACATTATCAGAGTGGTGCTGCAAATATGAGTCCCTCAGGGAGTTTCCTCTGGTTAAATAAATGTTAAAAATGGGATATCATCATTGTCAGAATAATAGAAGAATATTTGTGTTCATGTAAACAGCCAAAGACAACTTGTCCTGGATCTCAGTCACATGACTGTTAGTGTCAATAATGTTACCTGAGCAGGTGATTTCCAGGATGGTGGAACCAGGAGAGTTCCATGATCTCACACACTCCTTCAGTGTTGATGTAGACTGAACACACTCAGAGTCGATGAACCACACGAGTCGTTCTGAGGACTCGTCTCTCTCCTGTGTTGAGACAGCAGAACCACAGTCCAGCCATCTACATATCACAGCTGTTTCCTTCAGGGTCCAGGACCGGTCTGTCTTTGCTGCTCTCCACTCTCCCAGGTGTTTCACCTCCAGTCTACCAGCACAGTAGTTTGCTCCTCCCACCAACCTGACATCATCAGCATCTGAGCAGAGACAAGAGCATCATTAATACATGAATATGCAACAGGACGGAGGAGGACCTGAACCAAAGCTGCACCTGAGCAGATGAGTCCAACTGATTTGCCAGGTGAGCAGGTGTTTCCAGACCCTGAGCATCCACAGTCCAGGAGGGAAGATTCATGGCCCTCACACTGGAACACCTGAGTCCAGAATGGAGACTCTGCTGGTCCAAAAAGTGCCCCCTCCAGGACTGAAGGTGTCCCACATCTCAGCTCTCCACACAGCACCTCTGCATCCTGCATGTCAAAGTCCTCTTCACACACTGAGGACCACAGCTGGTTAGATTTCACCTCCAGTCTGCCAGAGCAAAGGTTCGACCCGTCCACCAGCCTGACAGACTCTGAGAAAGACAACAAGAGGCAGATTCATGATGAGAATGAATTCATGTCAACATGAACTCACCTGTTCATGCCTCTGACATGTTAACTAGCAAACCCTGGAAATGAGACAGGAAAACACAGATTTCCAAGGAATTTATCCTGAGAGTGAGAAGGAAAATATAGAATTGGAAGGAATTTATCCTCTTTGAAATAATTCATGTGATTATTGAAGCTGGGAATCATGATTCCTGCTCTTTCCTCCCTAAACCATCTAATATCCCACATGTGGATACCAGAGAACACAACTGGAATCTCTAGTTTACGTTATCATCACCACCATTTTCAGATCCTAGCAGTGGCAGCCTAAAGTTGTGATTCTCAAACTGTGGAAAACCCAAATATCTTTTGGAAAGTTAAACAAGTCAAAATTGTTTTGAAACAATGAATACTATCGAAAAAATAGCAAACAATTTTGAAAGAAAATACATATCTGTATCAATCAAGGATGGTTCCAAGTCTGCTTTCAGACAGGAGGTGGAGCAGCTGGTCCACTGGGGCAGTCTGAACCACCTGGAGCTGAACCTGCTCAAGAATTTGGAGATGACAGTGGACTTCAGGAGAAGCCCACCCACACTCTCCCCCCTCACCATCCTCAACAACACAGTGTCTCCTGAGGACATGTTCAAGTTCCTGGGAACCACAATCTCCAAGAACCTGAAGTCCACCTCTAACATGGACACTGTCCAGAAAAAAAGCTCAGCAGAGGTTGGACTTCCTGTGACAGCTCAGGAAGTTGAACCTGCCACAGGAGCTGCTGATCATCTTCTATACTACAATCATTCAGTCTGTCCTGTTCACAGCCATCACTCTGGTTTGGATCGGCCACCAAACAAGACAGGATCAGACTGCAACGAACAATCGGGTCAGCAGAGAGAATCATGGGGGCCGACCTACCTGTCATCCAGGACCTTTATCGGTCCAGGGTCAGGAAACGGACAGGCACCATCTCTGCTGACCCATCACACCCCAGTCACAAACTGTTTGATCCCCTCCCCTCTGGAAGATGCTACAGAGCCCTGGATGCTGAGACCACCAGGCTAAAAACAGTTTCTACCCTCAGGCTTTCAGTCTGATGAACGGGAAATAGTCAGAGTGTCAGGAAATAAAAACAAACATCTGCTACACCAGCAGCTCAATAGCAGGTGATCTGACAGGAGGGAACTGCAAATCACTACAATGGTGATGAAGGAAAAGCCGGCCCTGGTGTTGTTCAGTGTGAAAACCCTGGAAGAGATCGTCATGAGGCCACAGCTCCTGGAGGAGCTGAATGATTCCCAACTCCTGTGTTGTCCTGAGGATGAACTCACGTCACTGCTGCTCGCCTCCACAGAAGAACCAGAGCCAGCGTTTCCCTGATTGATGCTAAGATACATTCTGATGTGTGTGATTCTACAACTGTCTGGTGTGCATCTCAGTCAAACAGCAACAGTGTGTTGGCCTACCTGTGCTGGACCCTGAGCAGCACACACTGGGTCTTCTATTGGAACCTGTGCTCAGTGTGTATTGCTATCAAAGGTGATTCCAACAGAGGCTCCAGCTGACTGCTGCATCAGAGCACTGATACCAAAGACACTGCCCAGCTCCTTACTTTCAAATATTCTCAAACACTATTCATAATATAATTTACTGTATTTCATCATTGATCAATGCATCATTTATAGCAGTAATTGGCAACAAGTGGATCTTTTCACTGGAACCTCAGAGTTCACCAGATTGACACACACACTTGAAAACAAGTTCAGATTCATAAAATATTCCAGTGTTTCATGTTTCTCTATGGTTGTCTGATGGTTGGCCTCTGACTCACTCTGACTCTGAGAAAACATGCTGTCCACCTCTGATGCAGCTGAACAGAGGCGCTATGACACTGTTCCATGGTCATCATGGAGGTACTTGCTTCAAGAGTTAGACAACCACTGGCCTGAAGGACAGAGAAGTGAACTTGAAACTAAAAGGTTGTTGGTTCAATCCTCAGGACTGGTAGGAGGAAGCAGCCACACTCATTAACACCACCAAGATGCCCTTGAGCAAGGCTCTCAGAGGTGGTACTGAGCAGCTGCTGTTCTATGACTGTGAATGTGATCAGGGTGCTCCTGCAAATGTGAGTCACTCTCAGTGAGTTTCCTTGGACTAAATAAAGGTAAAAAATAAAAACACTGGAGTTTTGTGAATATTTGTGTGCATGTTAAAAAAACAAAGTCACTTGTACTGGATCACAGTAACATGACTGCATTACTGTGTACCAAATCACATACTTCCATACTGCATATGTAAAATTTTCAAACTGAGTATTCTAAGCAAAGTATGTACTCAATCGCGCAGTGCGCGTGTTTCGAGGGTGCAGTGCTGTCCCAAACCACATCCTGCCGTGCGGTGCACTCTTCAAAATGATGACGTGATGTCTTCTTCTTCTACACAGATTTGTGACTGGTGAGCACCGCATCAGCATCAGCTAATTACCGCCTCCTTTTGCCTGTGCTTGTTTGTCAATTTCTGAAGCAGTAAAAAAGCAAAATGGAGGGTCATCGCACATTGGTACACCACAATAGGCGCCAACAACACGATGTCCTCCTTCTACTGGCTGAAGATGCAACTGTCTGTAGAGTTTAATTATGTGATTTATTTAGCACAACATTTTGGTGACAAGTGATTTTATCTTTTCAAACCCGTGTCCACACAGAATTTCCTACTTGTCCCTGTTATTTCATGTAAAGATGACTCTATACAAGTCAGTGTTGGCCGACTCTCACCACAGCAAGTGTCCACAGTTGCACACTCAAAATCTTAACTGATTGGAGTACATCATCCGGGAACTTTTGCATTCTCAATTTTTGAAAACTATCCATACGTTTTTCCATTTTCAGTTGAGTAGACTCAAAATTTTAAGTATGCAGTATAGAAGTATGCGATTGAGAAAACACGCAGTGAGAGTCTTCTGGCGAGATGAAGGTTAAAAAAATTGTTATGTTATTGTCAGAATCATAGAGGAACATTTATGTTCATGTAAACAGCCAAAGACAACTTGTCCTGGATCTCAGTCACATGACTGTTAGTGTCAATAATGTTACCTGAGCAGGTGATTTCCTGGATGGTGGAACCAGAAGAGTTCCATGATCTCACACACTCCTTCAGTGTTGATGTAGACTGAACACACTCAGAGTAGATGAACCACATGAGTCGTTCTGAGGACTCGTCTCTCTGCTGTGTTGAGACAGCAGAACCACAGTCCAGCCGTCTACATATCACAGCTGTTTCCTTCAGGGTCCAGGACCAGTCTGTCTCTGCTGCTCTCCACTCTCCCAGGTGTTTCACCTCCAGTCTACCAGCACAGTGGTTTGCTCCTCCCACCAACCTGACATCATCAGCATCTGAGCAGAGACAAGAGCATCATTAATACATGAATATGCAACAGGACAGAGGAGGACCTGAACCAAAGCTCCACCTGAGCAGATGAGTCCAACTGATTTGCCAGGTGAGCAGGTGTTTCCAGACCCTGAGCGTCCACAGTCCAGGAGGGAAGATTCATGGCCCTCACACTGGAACACCTGAGCCCAGAATGGAGACTCTGCTGGTCCAAAAAGTCCAACCTCTAATTGGCCTTCCTGGATGAGTTTTAAATTTTACTTTCTACTGCTCACTGCAGGTCCAGTCAAGTGAGAGCACTTTTCCTTCACCTGCCTCAGCATTTTGGGACTCAAAAGTACTGCAATTGGAGAAGGGTGGAGCCGACAGGGAGGGAGAAGAAAATGTGCTTGAGAAGCAGCTAAATACATAAAGACTGATGCTACATTTCCAGGCAGCACCTCTGGTTTGAAGTAAACATACTAGCTTTGTTTATATGTGATCTAACCTCATGTACACAGCAAGTTAATGGAGTGATTCTCATGACACTCCTGCCTAAACTGTATAATACAACATTATTCCACATTTATACTTGGATTCATCTGCACGTTCCAGTTGATTTGCACTTCTGGTTGGATGCTAGCTGCATGTCAGTACTTGTACTCTGAACAATGACAAATTTGAATCTATAATTGATGTTTAATATACATCATCGAGGCTATTTGTAAGTATTCAGTGGAAAATGTTTTTATTGCACCAGGTGAACAAGTGCACCTCCTAAAATTACGAGTGTATATTAGGCCTGTCACAGTAACACGTTATGTTAGTTGATGTGTCCCATCAATTTCGTACCTCTTATCTTGTTAAGGGTGGCGGGGGGCTGGAGCCTATCACAGCAGCCTTCCTGTGAGAGGCCAGGTTCAACCTAGACAGGTCACCAGTCCATCACAGGGCCAACACATAGAGACAGACAACCATTCACACTCACAGCCACACCTACGGACAATTTAGAGTATCAATCAGCCTCGTCCCCTCTTGATGTCTTTGGACTGTGGGAGGAAGCTGGAGTACCAGAGAGAACCCACGCAGACACAGGGAGAACATGCAGACTCCACACAGAAAGATCCTGTGCTCAAGTTTGGGCTCAAACCTGGAACCTTTTCGCTGTGAGGCAACAGTGCTGACCACTGCACAACCATGTCTCCCAGGATATATTATCCAAGAATTATTTTGATTTATGATATGATTATTGACATTTTAACAATTTTACCACTTCAATAATTATGTACCACCTAATAAATCAAGTGCACACTTTATCTTTGTTCCTGTCATGACTTGAGCTTGGACGAGAACCCAAAGCCACGACTCCCAGGCAAGGTGCCAGATGAAGAAAGTTTATAACTAAAGTACAAATCAAAACCACTCTTATGAGGAAAAAAGCCTAAACTACAAAAACTCAAACTCACTCGACTGAGGAGAACCTGACTCGACAAAGTGACAAAGAAACTCAAAGTTAGATCAGGTAAGGAGCATGGCATGGAAAACAAAACCTGACTAGACAAAGATTCAACAAAAACACAAACTTGATGAGGCATTAAATGACGTAGCACGTTTGGAACTGACGGAAAAGACAAACTCGCACCAGACAAAGAGAAATGCAGACGACATAAACTCATGAGGTGACGGAAACAGGAGGACACAGTCGGGGTGGGGAAGACAATCAGACTGGTGGGAAATCCACCACGGGGAAGTGGAAGTTACCAGAAACTGGGAGGATGGTTAAATTTCAAAATAAAACAGGACGTCATGACACAACATAGACACATGGCAAACAAAGAACACCACTACATGCATGGACATGACAGTTACAAGAGTATTTAAGTCTGTTACATCACCAAAGAGGACCAGTATCATGATGGGTTTATAGAGAAAGGACTCCAAAAAGAAACTGAAATTCCAGACTGGAGTATCAAGACTCTGAGAGGGTCATGTTCACTCAGACCTGGATTAACAACTGTGTCATGATGAGTTTCCAGGACCTTTTCAATTACGGTGCTATGAGCCAACTTAAAGTAAATAGAAGGAAGCTGTGCCCCCCCTCCCCCCTCCCTCAGTGGAGGAGGAGAGGAGCAGGAGACCTGTCACAGGAGAGGAGAGGTGCTGGTGACCAGTAAACCTGCCTCAGTGGTCTTTTCTGGTGTCAAATGCTCACACGTACACACAATTATCACAGTTACTGAGGACAGAAAAATGATGGAGGTCGCACTGGAGAAGAGTTCAAACTGGAGCCAGGAGGCAACGACCATTCCATCATCCATCTTCCAGCATTCCCCTCCAGCACTCACTATCACCCAGAAGTCCATCCTGTTAGACTGGAAACCTCCAAACAACCTCAACATCCTACAGTGGAAGAAGCTGCTGATGAGCAGAAATCCCTGGAAAAATGTCTGCATCCATCAACCATGAAACCACCAACTTCAGTAAAACCTGGTCCACTACCATCAATAAATGAACCTGACCTCCAACCCTCAAAGTGACATTGAACACACAAACACCCAACACATTCAACACACACACACACACACACACACACACACACACACACACACACACACACCAGCTCCATTCACCCTTTATTCTTTTTAAAATGCCTTTATTTGTTCATACATTTATTGTTTTCATTACAATATCATAATTATTATATTTGATATTATTGTTGCTGTATTAGAAACATTTCTACTGATCGTGGTGATAACAACAAAAGCATTGAAAAGGATACCATTGATTCTGAATAATACAGAATTACTGCATGATGAAATTATTATTATTGTTATTATTATTAATACTCTCACTCAATCAATATTTTGTTCTATTTTATTATTAATAATGTATCATTTCAGACATTATAACTATGTTCTGGTCTCTTTCTCCTCGTCCACTTGCTTGTTTATATATTTTTTGACAGTAGAAATGCTACAAATCCTGTATGAGGAATCACTACAAGTGGAGGAGGAAAAAATAGGAACAGCAAACCAGAGATGAACAATTTATCCTCATTCACCATTATTATTACCAAACACAAGTTATGAATGAAATGTGACACTTCTCTCTCATTATTATTATTATTATTATTATCATTATTATTATTATCATTATTATTATTATCACTGTTTTTGTGGCATCACTGTTTTCTGGTTCTCATCACTACTCTTGCTATTATTGTTCTGGCATTAACAATGTTGTTAATGATGACATCACCTTTATATTAATATCACAACTATGGTTATTGTTTTTCTTATTATGGTGATAGTCATTAATTACATATTTCTACTCTTTGTCTCCTATGTGTTTGTTTATTCTTTGCTGTACAAAATTATTGTGGAATTATATTTTATTGATATTTCTGTATGATAGAAACCAGAGGTTCTCAATTACAAATGTTAAAAGGCCTTAAAGTAGGATTTATTTCTCCACCCATTCATTTATTCTATTTCTTTTTTCAATGATCTTCTTCAGATGTCATTCATCAGCCTACCATGATAGATATTCATCATTCATTATTAATATGATTGAGATACAAAGATAATGAACACAACACACACACCATCAATTTACACACAACACTGACACAGTATTAGTCTCTCATTATTAATGAATTATTGATTTGTTAAAATTATTTTTAGTTTCTTTTTCCCCCCAGATAATTCTTTTAATTTTAGCATTTCAATTCATGAATTAATCTTGTTCATTGTTTCCTCCAATTTCCTGCCTCTCCCTTTCCAGTTTGTCCAGTCCTCTTTAAAGAGAAAACACACAAAATGACTTTCAACCGTCCGATTGCTCAACTACTTGAATAAATGAATAATAAATAAATGAGACAAATATGTCATGAGCAGACGCCCTGACATTGGGTCTGGGGGTTGAACTGGGAGGAGATGGAATAGCGGCTGGTGGCTTCCATCAGCAGCTTCCTCCTTTCGTTTGGTTCCACACCCGACGCTGCAAACGAGTGGCTAGCCAGCCTCAGCTGTGAGCCTCTGCTGCTGATGCTGACTGGTTGCTAGGCAACCAGGTTCCCCCCTCCTCCTTCTCTCTTTGGGACACTCATACATACACACACACACACACACACACACACACACACACACACACACTCACACACACACACACGTTATCACTTTGTATCTTTTGGTTAGATTGAACCGTTATACCAACGTGTTGCTGATTGATTGATGCATTGTGTTTAATAAACATTTTTAATCATAAGAGAGAAGTCGCAGTGTCTTTTGTGTCCAAAACTGTGGTCACGTGTCTCAGTGATAGGCAGCGCTCTGATCTCACCCTTCTAAGATCAGAGTTGTCCCTGTTTAGTTGATATTACAGAATATTGACTGTTTAGTGGATAAACTCTGTTTGAGACTGACAATTTTTCCAAATTTGGTCAACATTTTAGTTTCCCTGAACTCATCAGGGTGGTGCCCCGATTGATTAATATTCAATATTAATTAGTATTTCATTCAATAATCAAAAATTATATTCATAATTATTGACAATTATAATTTTGACCAAATCGCTCCTCAATGCACAACATTGGCAATAAAGTCTTTTCTGGTTCTGACCCCCCCTCCCCAAACACACACACACACACACACACACACACACACACACACACACACACACACACAAACACACACACACACACACACACAATTTCTGCAAATGTGGCTTCAGTGTCTTTGATTCTAGTTTCTTATTTCATGGTTCAGTTGTTGACACTCAGTCTTTTCTCAGCGTTCCTGTTATCTTGTCTCTCCTGCTTCATGTAAATTAAAAGAATATTTTTCAAGTTGATCTGAAACTAAGCTGAGACTAGTTAGACTGTGGAGGACCGACACTCTCTGGGTTTAGCAGCAGCTCAGCCACCTCATGTGATTGAACTACTGTGTTTGTACCAGCACACTACAACTGGAGAACAGTCCATTTATTTGACTTCTTGACATACGGAACACAGAACATCAGAGCAGTTGAGGGCCGACTGGAGCAAACAGTGAGGGAGTCAATCCAGAAATGCAGCTGCTGCCTCCAGGACGTGAGCCAGTTGATTTGAGCCGTTTCAAACACACGTCTATCTGAACCATGCAGATCAACAACACCTCCAACAGGAAGCCTACCTGAGCTCCTCAGCACCAGCAGCACCAGCAGCACCAGCAGCACCCTGCCATCCATGTCCAGTGTCAAGCTCCTCCGATCGTCTGCTACTAGTTTCTTCACTCTTATTTCCTCATCAGGACTCTTAAGTGCAGCTTTTCATGTCCGTGTCAACAGCTCCTGATGTGCTGAAGTGATACAAAGATAAAGCTGAGGGTCGGACACGTCATCCACATCAGAGTTGCGACACTCATGATCTTCTGATCAGATGAGCAGTTTCCTCTCCTTCACTGCTGCAGACGCATCAGATTGTCAGCACCACATCTCCTGTTTCCTGATATAAAACGACACCTACTTCATAAAACAAGCCTGACCAACTTAACACATTTCATGTCAACTGCATTTAACAACACAGAGATGTTTTGTTAAATCCTACTAGAGGTGAATCTCATCCATGATTCTCCAGACATTTTTTAGGACCTCTGACAGTTTCAGCATCTGAGGAGGCAGACGACAGCGTGTCTGAAACAGAGGGTTTCAAAGTGAAGTCCTCAGATAAATTAGCTGAGTTTCACTGGACTGCTAACGAAGGTCAGAGGAGAGAGAGAGAGAATAAAGATAGATGGATAGATCGAACAAGCAGTGTACATAAGAATTAAATTTCATTCCAGAGGCAAAAACACAACACTGCACAACAAAACAGTGAACCCTCCTGAGCTCAGGATGAAAGCAAGCTTTTCCCAGGCATTTCATAAAAGTAAAATCTGACAAAATCTCTGATCTGACTTTTAAATCCATTTATCAAAATGACACTTTTACTGACTTCAGGTGATTTCCTTGCTGTCGTTACTTCTCATTTTTAGGGAGTTTCTTGATCGTCACTCAGGACTTCATCCCCCATGTTTGTGAAGGAAACAGGAAAAAAAGACTGAAAACTGACACACATTCCTGGAATATTAATAACAAACCTGCCAGACAAATCATAAATAGAACAGACAGGAAAAAAGTTAATTCACTTTAATGATAGTTTTGAGTGTCAACTCACTGATCCTGGATCAGATTTGAGTTTAAAGGATAAAAGCAACTGGACTTGCTTGAATGTCTTGAAGAGGCTTCATCATCCAGGTACTTCTTATCTTGTAGTAACTGCAGTACTTCAACCTTTAACTTGGTCATGTTCACACATTGTCACCACATATTTCAAAGCAGGGAAACTGAACTGGTGATTTCAGGCCTGTTAAAAGAACCCTGCAAGTGAATGTGTTGGTCAGACCAGCAGATTGAGGGCCAAGTGTTTCCATGTATTTCTGTGTGAGAAGCAGCGTTGCACCACAGGCTTGTATTTTTGTGTCAAATCTACAAATCTTTGTTCAGTCGTAGAAGCAGGAGGAAGGGAGGACATTGGGTGAGAGTGAGAGTCAGAGGCTGATAGAGAGGAGGGGGGAGGCCGGTGGAGACAAACCACAATCATGAGACGTTCATCAGCACAGACGTGCAGCATTTAGAGAGACGACCTGATAGAAACCTGTTTTTGCTCTTAACTTGCTTTTGCTGGTCCACAATGTTAGAGAGAAGAGAGAGAAATCCACAACACTGGACCGGGCTGATACCAGCGGAACCAGAGCTCCGCTCCTCCAACCTAAAATTAACTTGAGGTCACTCGGTGCATTTTGCTGCTTCCTAACTTGATCTTTTGAAACACATCAGCTTCATTGGGAGAGTGAACAAGAAATGAAATGGTCTCCCTACAAGAGTCACCTTCAAGCTGCTGAGGCAACATGGCTGCTGATCTCTGGTCCTTTTGCTTGAAGCACCGTTGCTTCCTTGGCCGGATACAATAACCCAATACAAACACTAAGTAAGTGCATTGAACAAATCAACCATTGGATGTGCCAGAATTTTCTTCAGCTGAACAAAGATAAAACTGAAGTCATTGTTTTTGGAGTTGAAGAAGAGCGATTAAAAGTCAGAGCTCAGCTTCAATCAGTAATGTTAAAAGCACAAACCAAACCAGAAATCTTGGTGTAGTCATGGACGCAGACCTGAATCTTAACAGCCACATAAAGACAATTACAAAGTCAGCCTACGATCACCTGAAGAACATATCAAGGGTTAAAGGACTGATGTCCCAACAGGATTTGAAAAAAGCTTGTCCATGCGTTTATCTTCAATAAACTCGACTCCTGTAAAAGTGTCTTCACAGGTCTCCCTAAAAAATCCATCAGACAGCTCCAACTGACACAGAATGCTGCTGCTCGAGTCCACACGAAGACCAGGAAAGTAGATCATATCACTCCAGTTCTCAGGTCTTTAAACTGGCTTCCTGTCTGCCAAAGAATTGATTTTAAAAGACTACTGCTGGTTTATAAAGCACTGAATGGTTTAGGACCAAAATTCATTTCTGATCTGCTGGTACGTTTTGAACCATCCAGACCTCTCAGGTCGTCAGGAACAGGTCTGCTTTCTGTCCCCAGAGTCAGAACCAAACGCGGAGAAGCAGCATTTAGTTTCTACGCTCCACATATCTGGAACAAACTCCCAGAAAACTGTAGGTCTGCTGAAACTCTCAGTTCTTTTCAATCACAGCTAAAAACCCATATGTTTACCGTGGCCTATTATTAAATCAAACTTGAGGCCTCTGATCAGTATCTCACACTGCACTGTAACTTCTATCTGCCTGTTTAGCTTCTATCTCTAACTTTACTTAAGCTGCAATGTAACTCTTCTAATTGTGTTGAATGTCTTTCTCTGTCTTTACTTTCTCTAATTATGTTGAATGTCTTTTTATGTTTGTTTTATGTAAAGCACGTTGAATTGTCCTGTTGCTGAAATGTGCTGTACAAACAAACTTGCCTTGCCTTGCCTTGCCTCACTGTTCTGTGTTTGTTCTGCTCAGTGGAGGAAGGAACGAAGGACTGGAGCTCTAAGTTTTTCTGTTCCTACATCAGTGAACACACTTTCTGTGCTGAGAAGGAACCAAAGCTACTAAGGAGGATTACAGAGTTTGTCCTTGCAGGAGTCAGTGACTTAATAGTGTCTAACAAAGGGTTGAATCTGAATGTGACAGTTCCCCTTCAACTTGGGGCCATGGCAGAGTGAACCAAGAACACTGGCAATGGGGGTGAGAGTGGAGCCAACGATGGATTCACAGTTCATCACCTCCACCATAATGTGGACCACCTTTCCTGTATCCAGTTTCAACCTCTAAAGAACTCATTCCCTGACCGGGAATCAAACCCGGGCCGCGGCGGTGAAAGCGCCAAATCCTAGCCACTAGACCATCAGGGACCACACAGAGCTCTCCAACAACAGAGATGATACACAATGACTGTGGTCTCAGTTGAGCTGAGCCACTCAGACACAGTCACCCATTCAAGCTGGGCCTGATACCACACTTCAGTACAGACAGAGAGAAAGAAGACACACGGGATCCTTTGAAGAAAATGCAATAAAGACAGGAAGCCCCCATCACATCGTCAGTGTTTCAGTGACTGGCATTGTGAAGAGACTGAGACAAAGTCACGTTATGAATGGAGGGCTGAGTTGGAGCAGAGAGGGGGCAAGATCCTGGGGGTGGACTGTCTTTGGGAAGCTGAGGTGTCTGGTGGTCTTGGTGGACCCTCTGTAGCTCAACTGAGACCACCAGAGTCAGTGTGACTGTCAGCCTTCAAAGCCAGCATGAAGGAGCTGGTTTTATCTTTGAAGGGGAAATCACACACACAGCTACTCTCAGTTCCCAAATGTGTGTGTCCTCACTCCTCCGTCCTCCTGCTGCCCTCAGAATACAGACACAATTCAACCTGGTAGGTCTGGTTCATAGAAGTGCTCCTGAAAAGATTTGTGTCAGCCCACAGCTGGCTGTTCTTACCTGGAACCTCAAGATGAAACTGCTTCCACAGATTGGAAATGAATCTGATGTTGACTTTTGGACAAATCACCTGTTCATCAGTTCAACCATCACTTCCATCCATTTTCTACTTCTTATCTTATGATAGAAAGGAGTCTATCTGCTGTTTGACGGAGGCAGTTACTGTGAGCTGCTGCATGTCTCAGCTGTGTGTGTGTGTGTGTGTGTGTGTGTGTGTGTGTGTGTGTGTGTGTGTGTGTGTGTGTGTGTGTGT
The DNA here is from genome assembly GCF_037954235.1 of Aulostomus chinensis. Lineage (NCBI taxonomy): Eukaryota > Metazoa > Chordata > Actinopteri > Syngnathiformes > Aulostomidae > Aulostomus > Aulostomus chinensis. The sequence goes on along the minus strand of NC_141323.1, from coordinate 25,791,661 downwards.
GTGTGTGTGTGTGTGTGTCAGTGACGTGCGGTCAGGGGAGGCAAGTGAGGCTTTGGAAAGATACTACAAAATTTTATATACATGATTATATACACTACTTTTTCAATTAGAATGTGGATCAGATCAGCTGATTTCAGTGTGAAGTCCATCCCTCCATCCACTTTCTATTCTTATCCTTTAAGGGTCACGGGGGGGGGGGGGGGGGCGATCCCAGGTGACATTGGACAAGAGGCAGGGTTCACCCTGGACAGGTCACCAGTCCATCAGGAGAAATGAGGTGGTCGGTATCATGCAACCTAAACTAAAACATTAGTCAGATCAAATTCAGGTTAAAGCAAGAGTCTCCAGATCAAAGTCAGAATTCCTGATGATGTCATCAGGGCTTTGACAGTACCTAGAATTCTGTCTTTGATCTCAGGAGGACATGACAGAAACACAATTGAGGAAAGTATAAGAGAGCACATTCAGCTTCATCAGAAACACTTGAACTGTTGAACAGTACAATTTGTTTGAAACAGTTTACAACACTGAGTGACAGGATTGAAGAGGGAAGACTTTTCTACTTTAAATTTAATTCTAACTTCAAAGTCAAGTCAAGTCAAGTCAATTTTATTTATAAATGCAAAATCACAACAGAAGTTATCTCATGACACTTTACAAGTTTATCTACTGAGATCGGTACCCTGGAAGGTATCACCTTGGCCCCCAGCACGACCCTAAGGAACCTTGGAGTTCTCTTTGATGAGGATCTGTCCTTTAATGCCCACATCAAGCAAATATCTAGGACTGCTTTCTTTCATTTGTGAAACATTGCTGAGATCAGACACATCCTGTCTCAAAAAGATGCAGAAAAACTAGTCCATGCCTTTGTCTGCCTTTTGCCTTGCCTTTGAGAATTCAAAATTCTCCTTCTAACATACAAAGTCCTCAACAGTCAGGCTCCTTAATACCTGACAGAGCTCCTAGTCCCCTATTATTCAGCTAGAACCCTTCGCTCCCAGGATGCAGGGTTACTGGTGGTTCCTAGAGTTCTAAAAGTACACAGGGAGCCAGAGCCTTCAGCTATCAGGCTCCCCTCCTGTGGAACCGTCTCCCAGTTTCGGTCCAGGATGCAGACACCCTCTCGACCTATAAGAACAGACTAAAGACCTTCCTTTTTGATCAGGCTCATAGTTGGGCTGCTTAGGCTGGCCCTTAGATATGCTGCTATAGGCTTAGGCTGCTGGGGGATCTCCCATGGTGCACTGGGCTTCTCTCTCCTCCTCTCTGTCCTCCTGTATGTGTCATACATAAATCATACTCATACGTATTACGAACTCGTCTCCTTTTCCGGAGCCTGAGTTTATTGACTGATTGACTGAAAACGAGCAAACATAATAGGGTCTTCGCCTGAAGTACCTTCAGGCTCAGGCCCTAACAAATCATGTCAGAGATGTGTTCTAACACCCCTCAGTAATGGTCAGGAAACACAACAACCTTTTGTTTATTTCTATTATTTTCTTGAGGTTCATTTTACCATTTTTTTAAACTGAAATCGAGGGTTTACTGACTAAAAAAAGGTCCAGAGGCCCACAACAAAATATTCAAATCAATATTTCCATGGATAAGGAAGCCTAACAAGGAAACCAAGAGATGGGAAACAACTTGGATGATAGAAAATTGTTTTTAGTTTATTTGACAGCTGATTGAAGACGTGGGTCAAAACCGACCTGTTCACATAAGAGATGGGAACAGAAAGCTAACACAAGAGGAAGGTTCAAGCTATGAAAAAGGAGTTTGATAAAAATCTTGAACTGACAGTAGAAATATCCTTTTGTATGTTTACCTTTGTTGACAGAAGTCACTTTAGCTTGGCAGTGAAAAGAATCTCTGCTAGCTTGACAAATAAGTGGCACAAACTGGGTTCAAGCTGGACTTTGGACACTGGTATCTGCAACAACTCCCATCAACTCCTAATCTAGCATCTCTGCTGTGCTCAAACTATTTTACAGAACATTTGACAGACCTGTGGAGCAGTGAGGATAGACATGAGTTGATCCACATGATCCACTGAAGCGCCATTTTACCCTGCCACTGAGGTCACCAACATGAGCTGGAGTTGGGAATCTTGAACTGAACCTGGTATCACAGCGACACCTACTGCTGCTAAATGGAACAGCAACATTGAACCCAAGTACAGGATTGAAGGGAGACTGATGGTCGCTGTTTGGGTTTTTGAAGAACAAGGAGGGCGTTGGTTCAAGCTGGATTCTCAGAGACTATTTCCCCAACCTCTACATTGGCATCTACACTGTCATCCAGTCAGGTGACTGAAGTCATCCAGTCATGTGACTGAAGTCATCCATTCATGTCAGTGATGTCACTTGGCAGGACTGTCATTGCCATCACATTCTAGAAAAGAACCCAGACTCCACATTTACTCCTGTCTATTATTGTGTCCCACCCTCCTGGTTCTTACTCTGAATTCTCAGAGTTTATATCCAGTTCAGTTCTCAAAACAGATGAAGTCATGAGTGTTGATAAATTTCCTTTTCTCCACTGATTATATGTCAAGGTTTGTGTGTGGGGGTGGAGCCTATCCAAGCAGCCTTCGGACAAGAGGCGGGGTTCATCCTGGATGTGTCACCAGTCCATCACAGGGCCAACACATAGAGACAGACAACCATTCACACTCACAGCCACACTTACAGTCAGTTTAGAGTATCAATCAGCCTCGTCCCCTCTTGATGTCTTTGGACTGTGGGAGGAAGCTGGAGTACCAGAGAGAACCCACACAGACACAGGGAGAACATGCAGACTCCACAGCTGGGGCTCGAATCTGGAACCTTCTTGCTGTGAGGCCACAGTGCTGACCACTGCACCATTGTGTCCCCTGAAAATGCCACCAGATCTTTTGGATTTTCTATAAAATCAAGTACACATGAACATGAAGAGGTTTTCACAGGGCTGGTGGTGCAATGGATAGCATGACTGACTACTATCAGAAGATTCTTGGTTCAACTCCTGGCTCGCTCACTTAAAACTTTATACTGAGAAGCTTTCACACCTGAAGTGTGAACCACTGCTAAAAGTCCCTGAAATCCTCCAAGGTTTCCTCCTTGTCTGCTGTAAACATGAACACATGCATGGATCCTGCTACCTCTCACATGTTAAGCTGGCACTTGACAGTGACAGCAGGAGAACAAAAGAGCTTGGTTCTAACGTAACTTGACAGCACTTTTTAGGGCCTGAGCCAGAAGGAACTTCTGGCAAAGACCCCATTATTTTTCCACTTTTTTTTCTTCTTGCAATCAACACTGCCCAGATTTGATCTGCAGGAAATAAGACTCACACAATTGATGCAGTTTGGTCAGACGGTGCAGACACACTTGACACCCAGAGAGGTGAGTAGGTTTTGGACCAAGTTGAAACTTGTCAAGTATTTGAGACAGAAAATGACAGAAAGCTGTGGCTGTGTTCTGGTTCTGCATGTTTCAGATTTATTCCCCTCCCAGGAATGTCTTATTTCCAGCTCTGCTCTCCCTCAACTACTGTTTAGTGTCATATTTATTTTGCTGACTACTTCATTGACATGTGGTCAAAATGTCTTGTGTTTCCTGAAATTAACTGAGTGCTGCTCAGTAAAGTTGACATGACTTGAGATTCTATTCCTGGTTGGTCCATTTCAACATTCTTATCCTTCCTATAATTGGAAATAAAGTATCAGTCAGGGCTGTACTTGATTAGTACTGCATATAGTACACATCAGTCACTGCCATTACACAGTGGAATGGAAGTTGAAATACTGTTTACCAGCAAGCTGAAAACTGTTGTGGTATTTGACAATTCCATTGTTTCTGAATGAAAATCATGTGAAGGAGAATCATTAAGACATCCTAAAAATGGCTGAGGTCTGCTGAGCTGCAGCAGGTCTGAGCTGCTTTTGATGCCCAGATGATGAGGAGGCAGTGAATGTTGGGTTTGGTGGAGCTGAAAAAAATGCTGCAGGTGTTGAGAGGTCTGCTGGTGTCCAGGACTTCCTCTCCAGTTCTCAGCTTCTCCCTGCAGTTCCCACAAACACCACAACAGTCCCTGAACCCCTGCAGATGGTGGAGGAACATGATGACCCCGATGCACCATCAGGGCATCAAAAAGCAGTCCTGATTATCAAAAAGGTCCCTCCACTCATTCAGGGTCAACTCTAGAAGAAGCTTCTGTAACAGATGAGCAAACACTCTCAACTAGAAATCATGATTTAAACACAATGTTGATTTTTACAATTTCCTTCAATGTTTTAAAAACCATCAAAGTGGACAGAAGCCCAGATGGTCCAAACCTGTTTCCTGTCTCCTGCCATTGTGGAGAGCCTCTGTTCTGTCCTGCTGCTGTCCAGTTGTCTCTACTGAGCTCCTCTGCTGGTTCCACCTTGAAGAGGGTCTGAGCTAAAATTGAACCTTGGGGAACATCAACCTTTGATCTCAGAGTTTTGTGTTTGATTTTAGAATTCTTTCTTTGATCTCATCTGAGACAAAGTCATGGAAGCTCAATCTGCTGTTGAGGAGGCCGTGATCGTATAGTGGTTAGTACTCTGTGTTGTGGCCGCAGCAACCCCGGTTCGACTCCGGGTCACGGCAGCATGAGACAAATTTCTTGTGTGTATTGATGGACACAAACCAAGCTGAAATTTCCCACAATGCAACAGGGCGGTGTTTGGTCATTGTTGAGCAGGCGTCAGTCTGACAATGATGTGATATTGTTTTGTTATCACTTGACCAGACCCAAAAGTAGGCTCCAGGTATCAGTTTCTTCTCAATGCTAATGTCTGCTAGCTTAGTCTGCTACTTTGATGGCTCTGACTACAAAAAGGTCCAGACCCCTGGATATGGTGGTTCCTCCCTAAACGTAGATTCTGTCAGCTCATGTTTTGAAATCAACTCACCATGAACATAAGTAGATTTCAATGGACTGCAAATGTGTCTCATTTAATGGTAAACATGTCAAATATAAATTCCATCACCTGAGGAGGTCTGCTGCTGGAATTAAGCTCCAGATATTCACAAGATATTTTATATCTTAAAATGAAGCATTTTTATATTTGATTTATTGTTCATTAGCCTGCTTCATGTGGTGTGATTTTATGTGTCCTATATTGAATCGAACTTTGTAAACGATCGTCCCTGAGGATGTTGAATGATGTCAAAAAAGTGTTCTCTAAGCTCTCCTTTCCTCTAAATAGAGGAGTCTCTGCTGAGGTCGTTCCCTCTCAGAGTCCTGACGTCTATTCAGATGCACCGAGAGACTCAGGCAAACAGAAGACAAGGGCAAGTGAAGTAACCTGAAAATGAGAGGGAAGGTTCGACATCAAACTAAAACAGGAAGAACAGGACACAAATGGGATATCAAAATAAGAGAGACCATGAGACATGACCCCCCAGTTCCTGCTGCTTCCAGCTCTTCATATCGAGCCCCTCGTACAGTGGTTGAGAGAGACCACAAATATTAAAGGTGTCTACATAAATGGAGAAGAACACAAGGTGGCGCTGGACGCTGATGATGTTTTAACATATTGAAGTGAGCCCCCTAACACAGGACCTGCATTAATAAAACTCTTTGAAACACTGGGAAGCTCTGCTGGATATAAATTCTCCATTCTAAAACACAGGTTCTGACCTTTAATCACTCACCTCCAGAACACATGGAGGAAAACCTCCACCTGGATTGGGGCCAGAACTCCTTGAAGATGATAGAAGAAGATGGAACTCCATTTCCTTTCTGAGTCTGAGTCACAGGATTGATAGAGTAAAAATAAATGTCCTACCACAAGATCTCTTTCTAGTTCCAGGACCAACTGGAGAAATTGCCTTCAAAACCGTTTCTGAATTGAACAAAATGCTTTCCAGATTTATCTTGCAGGGGAAGAAACCCAGGCTCAAATTTAAACCACGACATGAATGAGCCCCAGTTCCTGCTGTACTGGCCCATCAAAATCTGGAAAAATGTTTCCGTAATGTCCAAATCTCAATGAATAATTTGGAATGTTAACAGGAGAATATCACTACAAGTCATTTAATGATGTGCTTTTAATCCTGGGTTCAAGCCTCATAAAATGAACCCTAGATTTAAATCCTGGATTCAAAGAGAGTAACAACTTTCTACTCACTTGTGGAAAATGGAAATTTAAAAGATTTGAAAGCCTGAGAAGAGAATATCACTGAGAAAGTCGGACTTTTTAGAATCTTCTTAGGTGAGCAATTATTTTAGAACACGACATCAGAAATGAAACAGACTTTAATGATCCAATGCTGAAAATATTCTTGGCTGCCCATCAAGAAACAAGAAAAACCTCATATCGTTTGTTGTTTTCCGTTTGACCTGATTCTTGGTTGTCAACGAACTGCTCATTGGCTTTCTTGATGGAACAACAAAAGCAAAAGTTGAAGACTTTGAATATCCAGGCCTCTGGCGTGATTCTCTGCTGTCATTTAAATTTCACATGAACTCAGTGTCCAAGCAAATATCTGGTGGGCTAAAATGACTTTTGTCGTTCTGTTGACTTTTTCCATAAGACGTCTGGAAAAGTATTATAACACAGTTCATGTTCCCAATGTTGGACTACGCTGGTGGTTTCTATGGGAACACTGGTGACGGCCCCAGGCCTGTGGTCCTATGCAGCGTTGAGTGTGCAGGGTCCTGTTGGTGGGTGTGTTTGTGTCTTTGCAGGTCTGACGTCCTCAACAGTCAGGTTCCTTCATACCTGACAGAGCTCACAGGTGAACCCTGCCTCTCGCCCGTAGATGCTGGGATAGGCTCCAGCCCCCCTGCAACCATTAATGTGGGTGTTTTGTTAATTTCATGCCACATGAAATTCTTATTGGTCACTTTTCTAGCAACAGTCTCACAGTGGCAAGACAAGAACACTTCTACTTTTGATGATGACAGTTTGTTCAACACTAAACTTCATCCAGTACCATGTTGTCAAACACTGGAACATCCACAGCACCTGAACAGGGACTTGAACCCTGGACCCTCAGATTAAAAGTCTGATGCTCTACCATCTGAGCTACACAGGCTCTTCTTACAGCATTTAGACAGGAAAAGAAACACCTGTGAAGGTCAAACTGCTGCTTTCTTGACTTGTTCAATACTCCATGTTAAAGTCCACCATGCTTTTGATTGGCTCTGATTCTCTGTGGCAAAATCCAACAAGAGGCTCCAAAAATGTCTTGAATGTCATAAGAATGCACAGGACAAGATGTTCGTTTCCTTCATGTCTGCAGTTCCTCCACTGTAAAGTAAAGTCAATGCTGTTCCTCTGCTGAAACCTGGGATCGGACGAGGGACCTTTAGATCGTCAGTCTAACGCTCTCCCAACTGAGCTATTTCAGCTCTGAGGGAGGGCCCTGCTTCTCTCATTTTATAATCTCTTCCACTCTCACTAGAACTTAGAGAGGATTTGAGCTTCTGAAGTCATGACACATTGAACAGTTCTACAGGACCATTTTTGATGAATGTCTGAATCACACAAGCCTTTTTTGTTTGTCTTCTTCCCAGTTGCCTCAACATTGTGTGAGCCAATAATTCCACATCTGTACCAGACACACCTTTTGTTGGTGGGTTTTCTGGATCTTTCTGTTCTAACAGTGTCTTTTGTCTTAATTATGCCACTTTCACATGATACAATCACAAAATGAAAAGCAGAACAAGCCAGAACCCAAAATATGGATTTGCAAGGTCAAACAAACAACAACCAGTCAAGCAAATCAAACCAACAGAAACCAACTACTGGTTCAAAACCAGTAAAAAACAAAAACAGAGGAAAAGTCTCTGTGTGCAAGAACATGCATGTGTATGTGTGTGTGTTTAGATGCGTGTGTGTTAAAAACTGACAACATGAGCCAACAGTGGTGTTGTCTGTCAAAGAGATGGAGCTCTGTCCTTCACCTGCAAGATTTCAGCAGGCAGCTCAGGTCTAGTTTTCTTCACTGTGCCACCATGATAAGTTTCCTCCTGAGAAGTTCTTGTCCAAGGTCATAGCTGGTAAAAGAATTGTCACAGTGATACTGGGACCCTGCAGTCCAGTCGTCATATCCAGGACCACACTGGACATGGCCGTCTTTGTTTGTTTTATTGTTGTGCAACGTGAGAGAACGTGACAGACCATTTTATACCAAAGACAGGCTCTGTGTGTGTGTGTGTGTGTGTGTGTGTGTGTGTGTGTGTGTGTGTGTGTGACCATGTTAAATTCTTTTCAATAAATGTGTTTCAACCTGCTATTATTTGTATGCTGTATGATTTCTGAAAACCAAGACTAACTAAGCGCGCTGACCGATTGAGCCACAGAGACTCTGAGTCTCCTGCTTTTCATGAAGAGTTTTCAGGCTAATTTCAGAGTGTGAGGTCCACACTGCACATTTGAGGGAACATGAAGGACAGCTGAGAGTCTGACTGTCATGGCGAAAGCCTTCAGCACTAGAACTGAAACAGCCCCCACAATCTTAACCCCCCCAGACCAAACATCATGGTCCAGCCTCCAACCAGAGGTCCATCAGTTATCATGGGAGCCACGTGTGGAGTCTGGATTCTTTTCTAGAAAGTGACGGCAATGACAGTCCTGCCAAGTGACATCACTGACATGAATGGATGGATGACTTCAGTGCATCCAATTACCAAGTGCACTGCAGCAGTCCTTGTTGCTGTCTGCTGTTGTGTCACAGCAAAGTCTTTGGTGCTGGGATGAGGTCATGGAGACGATCTGGGAGCAGTCCTGATGTCAAATGGACAAAATGTGTCAACATGAAATAAAATTGGAAACCTATTTGAAGCCTTATTTTGTGTTTGATGGACATTTTTTTAAATCTCTAATGACTTGTTTTAACTGAACCTACTGGATCCTGTGGTGCCTGATGAGGAGACAACTTGCAACTCTCTTCTGGCAGGCCTCCCTGCATGCTCATTCAAGCCTCTGCAGATGATCCAGAATGCAGCAGCACGCCTGGTGCTTCCAGCCCAGCGCTGCTCCAAATCTCTAGCCAGACTCTTCTCTTCTGTTGTTCCCAAATGGTGGAACAAACTACCCAACTCTGTGCGTTCTGCTGAGTCCCTTTCTACTTTTAAGAGACAATTGAAGACTCAGTTGTTCAGAGCACCGAGGCACTTGACCTGACTCTTCTCCTCTTTGTGCTGTGGGGTAGAATAAGTCAGAGGGTCCAAGACCCAGCACTTAGTGATTATGTAGCACTAACTGTGTTGTGTGATGTTGTATGTCTGTCAAAAAAAAGAAAAAAAAAAAGGGAGGGGGGGGCGACACTTCTTCTGCCACTAGATGGCGGTAGCTGTGACCAAATCACAACTGAAGCACTTTTGTGCTTCCTATGGACTTTTCCTTAATTAAGTCTAAATTCTTACTTGTGTTGTACGTCACTTTGGACAAAAGCGTCTGCTAAATGAAATTGTGGAATTGTAGAATTGTAGAACTTGGGTACAAAGTTGAAGAGGAGGGTTTTTGGAGGGGAGGGGATTTTTTTTCCAGTGTTGTAAATCAAAGTAACTACAACGACATGATAGAATTTCTCAAAATGTCCTGACTAAGATGGATTCCAAACCAAATCAGCTGTCACAAGGGAAAGTCTGCATGTAAACACACACACACACACACACACACACACACACACACACACACACACCAACTGACATTCCCAGGGACTAAACCAAACCAATTCCTACGTAACCCTAAGCTCCACCTCAGTTCCAGATGAAACTGGTTGAACATGGAACTGTCCCACTTGGAACATTTCCATCACCTTCACCACCACTGGAGTATCAACAAAGATTTTGGTCAACACCAGAATGGTTGAGACAAGACAACATGCTACCAATCCTCTCTCTCTCCCTCATCATCAGCTGCTCCAGCCCTTGAAAGAAAACCTTTGACACATGGACCTACAGTAGGAGCAGATGCTGTCTCCTCTGGAACAGCAGTTTAACGTTGTTGGCAGGACTCGAACCTGCGCGGGGAGACCCCAATGGATTTCTAGTCCATCGCCTTAACCACTCGGCCACAACAACTACACTCCCATGAGCATGAGTAGAGGACTGATATTCAACAATTTATCTTCATCAAAGCACAGTAGATTTTTTTTATCTTCACACAAACACAAACTATTTGTGTGTGTGTGTGTGTGTGTGTGTGTGTGTGTGTGTGTGTGTGTGTGTGTTGTTTACCAGCAAGCTGAAAACTGTTGTGGTTTTTGACAATTCTATTGTTTCTGAATGAAAATCATGTGAAGGGACTTCCGGTGACGCCATGATGTAGAAGACACGAGGGAGAATTGCTCCGAGAGAAAACTAATGTAAAAATAGCTCTTTAACGTGATATTAGCAGCAGAAAGGGGTCGAGGACGCGGATAATCAGAGACTAAAGATAAGAGAAATAAAATGGACAAAAAAGGGAAGTCAGCTAAGAAAGAAAATGCGAATGATACAGGCGCCGGCGGAGCGCCGCACCGGGGATGACCATGTCCGGAGACGAGGTATCGATGATATTAGCGGAGCTCCGTAAACTACGCCAAGAACATGCAGACGTGGTGACGGAAAACAAAGGAGCCTTAGCAAGACTAGAAGCTAAAATAGCTGAAATGGGGGAGAAAATGGCTCAGTTGGAGCAGCGGTCAGATGAGATGGAAGAGAGGATTAACGACACGGAAGGCCGGACGGCGAGGCTGGAAAGAATGGTCACTTTTCTACTTCAACACGAGGCAAGGCTGTCCGCGAAATGCGAGGACTTGGAATCAAGGTCAAGAAGAAACAACATAAGAATACACGGAATCCCAGAGGGTGCTGAGAAAAACGACACCATAGGATTTGTGACTCATTTTATTCAGTCCTCAATGAACTTCCCTGATAAAATGGCGGTTCATTTCGAGAGAGCGCACCGATCACTGACTACGAAGCCGAGAGAAAACACGGCCCCCCCGCGAGCAATAATTGTTCGCTTCCTCAACTACAGGGTGAAAGAACGGCTGATTCAAGAAGCATGGAAGAAAAAGCTCACGTATGAGGGACGTAACGTCTACTTTAACCAGGATTACACAAATGAAGTACAAAAAAGAGGAAACAAGTAAGGGAAGTTATAAAGAAACTGAAGGAGAAGAACGTGAAGGCACAATCTCCATATCCTGCACAGCTGAAAGTCTTTCTGGAAGACGGGACAAAGACGTTTGCCACATTAATGGATGCTGCACCCATGCTGAGGAATATGGGGATTCAGGTGGAGGAGGAGGACGAGACCGAGAGACTACAGAGAGTGATGGCGCAAGGCAGCTGGACCATAATGACGGGACAGAGGGGGAGAAGACAGCAGCCAAACATCACAGAGACGGATCTACGGGCCCTTATCAAGTGAAGTATTTCATACGAAGAGGATGCCCTGAAATATACATGATCAATAAAAGTGTCTGTTAAAAAGGACATACACGAAGACAAATGGAGCTGGTTAAGAGGTAATTTACTACTTATAAAAAAAAATAAAAAAAAACAACAGACAAAATATTGTTTTGGTTCTATTTTGGAGCAAAATCACTGCTTTTGTGGAGCAAATGGCAACTTTACACAACATCCGAGAAGTTGCAAGTGCACATAGTGCGAACCACCAGAGGGCCTTCGTCACAACTCTCTGGTCAGGGGACAGTTGGGAGTCTTGTTTTTCTTGTTATTGTGTATTAGTTCTTGAGGAGATGCAGACTTGTCTTTTTCGCTGTGCTACTTTTTGCACAGTTATATTAGTTAATAAGAGATGTAAAGTTACTGGGTTTCCACTTAAACAAATATGAGTAGGCTAAACCTTGTGTCATATAATGTCCATGGGTTGAATCACCACATAAAGAGAAAGAAAATACTGAGTCAATTGAAAAAAATGCAATGTTCAATAGCTTTGATACAAGAAACACATCTGGATGACAACGAATGTAACAAACTGAAAAGGGAATGGGTAAACCAAGTATTTCATGCTTCTTTTGGAAAAAGAAGGGGAGTAGCCATATTAATAAATAAATCCCTGCAATTTCATACAGAGAAAGTGATAAAAGATCATCTGGGAAGATATATATTGATGGTTGGTTCCATAAGTGATATGACAATATCCATACTAAATGTTTATGCCCCAAATGAGGAAAATGCGGCATTCTTTAAAAATATAGCCAACGTAATTGCCAACAATGGGAAAGGGATGATAGTGATTGGGGGTGATTTTAACACAGTGCAGAATGGTAAGCTGGATAGATTGCCTCCAGAACAGGGACCAAGTGTAAAAAAAAATCTAAGGTACTAAATAATATCATAAGAGAGCGAGGTCTTACTGATCCATGGAGAAGAAATAACCCTAGAGGGAAGGATTTGACTTTTTACTCAAACCCACACGGGAGTTATTCAAGGATAGATTTTTTCTGCGTTTCACAACAACATATGCATAAAGTGCTGGACTGTGGCACAGACACCATCACTATAAGTGATCATGCTCCTATTACGCTAACGGTAGATATGGGTAATGAATCTTTTTTCAAATACTGGAGACTTCATGTATCTCTGTTATCAGATGAGAGTGTGGTAAAGGAACTAAAACAAAATTTAAAGGAATACTTTCAAACTAATGACAATGGGGAAGTTTCACCTTCAATTTTATGGGACGGGGGGAAGGCAGTTATTAGAGGGAAAATAATAGAGATATCTTCCAGAATGAGAAAGGCCCGATTAAAGCAACAAAATATGTTAGAGAATAAAATTAGAGAGTTGGAATTGGAACACAAAAGAACATCAAGTAACTCAACACTTATCGAACTGAAAAAAATCAAACAACGGCTCGATGAACTATTAACTTACAAAGCAGAGGGGGCTTTAAGGTTTACGAATCAGAGATATTATGAGATGGGGAATAGAGCCAGCAGATTATTAGCATTTCAACTTAGAAAAGCCCAGGCAAATAGGACGATAAATAAAATAAGACATCCTAACTCTAAAAAATATATGATAAAGCCAACGGAGATAGCAGCAGCGTTTGCAGAATATTATAAAAATCTATATGATGACCCTGACTCGCAATCACTAGAAAATAAAACACTGGCATTCCTCAAAAGATTGCACTTACCATCATTATTAACAGAGGAGGCATCTGAAATGGTTAGGCCAATCTCAGTACAGGAAATAGCTAATACAATTAAGGTACTTAAAAATAATAAATCCCCTGGCACGGATGGGCTCTCGGGAGAATTTTATAAGTGTTTTGCGAAGGAGATTACACCAGCCCTTTTCAAAGGATTTAATTATGCCCTGACATCAGGTGACCCAGCAACATCTTGGTCAGAAGCCATTATCTCAGTCATACATAAAGAAGGAAAGGACCCAACCACATGTGAAGGATACAGGCCTGTCAGCTTGTTGTGTAGTGATCTGAAGATATTGACTCATATTTTAGCACATAGGATACAGATATATATAACAAAATTAATCAAACCAGATCAGACAGGGTTCATCCCTGGTAGACAAGGAGCTAACAATATTAGGAGAACATTAAATCTTATATGATGTACTAAAAACAACAGACAACCCGCTTTGATGCTCAGTTTAGATGCACAAAAGGCATTTGACCGGGTAAAATGGAGCTTCCTATATCGGACATTAGAAGTTTTTGGGTTTCATTCAACATTTATAGATTGGGTAAAATTGGTTTATAAAAACCCCAAATCACGGATTAGAGTTAACGGATGCTGTTCAGATTTCTTTCCCCTCAAAAGAGGGGTCAGACAAGGGGATTGTCTGAGTCCATTGCTGTTGGCATTAAGTACTGAACCATTAGCCGAATCAATAAGACAAAATAAGGATATTAAGGGAATAAGAGATGAAGGGGGAGTGGAGCATAAAATATCTTTATTTGCTGAGGATATATGAACATATCTAAGTGAACCCTCCTTAACTATACCAGCTTTATTGAACAATCTGAATGAATATGGAGAATCATCAGGTTATTTAACTAATGAATCTAAGTCAGTAGCAATGATGCTTTCAGGCAAATATCCAACTGAATTAGAGGGAAAGTTCAATTTCAAATGGACCACCACAGGGTTTAGATATCTTGGCATCATTATTACTCCCATTATATCACAGCTATTTAAAGAAAATTATGGAAAACTGATTACAGAAATAAAGAAGGATTTGGCCAGATGGGAGATATTGCCCCTGTCGATGGTGGGAAGAATCGAAACAGTGAGAATGAACATTGTACCCAGATTGTTGTTTCTGTTCGAGTCACTGCCAATTATGGTCTCTAGTTCAACTTTTAAGATGTTAGACAAAATCATATCTAAATTTGTTTGGCAAAATAAAAAAGCTAGAATCAAATACAAAATCCTTCTTTGCCCAAAAGAGAAGGGAGGGTTAAATTTACCTGGTCTAAAAAATTATTATTGGGCAGCACAACTTAGAGCGATTATTACGTGGATCACAAAGGAGACAGACACAATGTGGGTGGGAATGGAACAAAATTCCTGTCAGAAAACACCTTTGGAGGTACTCCCGTTTTTGAAAGAGAACATGCAGAAAAAAGAGGGGCTGCGTAATGACTGGATTAGGGTAACAATAAAAGTATGGTCAATAGTGCGAAAAAAACTGAAAATATCTAAGTCAATAAGTAGAATCACCAAAATAGCAGGAAATCCAGACTTTTTACCATCTGTTATGGATGCAGGGTACAACAAATGGAGAAGTAAGGGGTTAATTTATATTGCACAAGTTTTCAATGGACAGTATATGAAGTCGTTTGAGCAACTTAAAAAAGAGTTTAACTTACCGAACCATGACTTCTACAAATTTCTACAATGAAGACACTACCTTCAGAAGCACAGAGAGTGGGAAAATATTTGTAGAACACCATCTAAGCTGGAGGAATTGCTGTTGTCGTATTTGGAGGGGGAGACTAAAAAGGGGTTAATATCAAAAATCTATAGAGTACTACAACATGAATGTAAGGACAACAATTTGGATGTTAAGGAAAAATGGGAATTAGAAACAAATACGATTATACCAGATGAAAATTGGGAGGAAACATTCGGAGCAGGACACAAATTAACAAGCAGCCCAATGTGGAGGGAGTTTGACTGGAAGGTGAAGATGAGATATTTCAACACTCCATCTAAGACTTCAAAATATAGCAACACATCTGAACTGTGTTGGAGAGGATGTCAGTTAATAGGAGATTTTACGCACATATTCTGGGATTGCCCACAGCTGTTGAACTTCTGGGAGAATGGTCGGAAGGAGATTGGGCAAATTTTGGACATTAATTTTGCTTTGGACGCAGCAATGTTTATCCTTGGCATACCACCTGAGAATCTGACAGACAGAAACCTGATTGCTTTGTGGAGGATTTTGATTCTGATCGCTAAAAAGACAATAACAGCCTGCTTGCTAAAGCCAGAACCTCCAAACATATCACAATGGAGGAATAGAGTAAAAAATGTATACATCATGGAAAAAATCACAGCAAGGTTACAGCTGAAAACAGGACAGTTTGCTGAAAGATGGGCACCAGTGAAAACAGTATTGGAATTACAAACATCAACATTTTTTAAAATTTTTTTATTTATTTATTTTTTTTTCATGTGTATCTTGGAATAAGTATCTGAACACTTGTCTGGAATATTTGTCTGCGCATCTCTGTCATGTTCTATCTGTGCTGTATGTATGTTAAATAAAAAATAAGTTCCAAAAAAAAAAAAAGCCTCACAGTAATTCAATAATCTAGAAGTAGAAACCAGAGTCACTTGGGACAAAGATGGGATTCAAACCCATGCTTGCAGAGCACAATGGATTAGCAGTCCATCGCCTTAACCACTCGGCCACCTCGTCTGCTTATGGCAACCCTCACCTTTTTAACAGCTGAACTCTTTGGAGCCTATTTGTCAGAAATGGACCCAGCAGGAGCCACTGAACACAACTCTGACATAATCAGGCTTCTTCCCAGCAGCATCGTGCTACAGAAGGCAGAATACAGACCATCGACACATCATCAGAGTGAACACCAGCTGATGTTTACAAGTTTAATTCACCTCTTACTACAAAATGACATCCAAGCTCAGATTCTCTTGTCCTGATTGAACAAGTAAATGTTTAAGAAGATGAGAGTACCAGACTTTTTCATCCAAGGAAACAAGCATCCTATCACTGTCCTATGCAGAGTTTCTATGAAAAAAAGTGAGACAACCCCAAGATTTTCTTTTTCCTCTTGTTGGATTTTGCCACAGAGAATCAGAGCCAATCAAAAGCTTGTTGGACTTTAACGTTGGAGGACTGAACAAGTCATGACATCATCAGTTTTACCTTCACAGGTGCTTCATTTACTTTACTTTCAATTTTACAGAGGTAGAACCTGAAATCAAAGCTGTCTGTCAAAAGAAGTGAAAGCTTCCCAGGCTGTGATGTTCTTGTCTACAAACTGTCTTGTATGGAGCTTCAATCTTTAATAAAAAGAATAAAAAGAGGATAACATTTGTTGTGATTTGGCGCTTTAAAAATAAAACTTACGACTTACATGGAAACTGTGGGGGGGGGGGTGGAGCCTCCATCAGGTATGTGTTTGATGTCTGAATTCTGTCTCTGATGTCTGAATTCTGTCTTTGATCTCTGGGTTCTGAGCATTGGTCTCCTGCTTCAGTCTTTGATCTCTGACTGATCCTAAACTAATCAAAGGATCACATCAGCATATTGGTCCAGTCTACAGATGGTGATTTTACCTATTTGAAGCCTTATTTTGTGTTTGATGGACATTTTTAAAATCACTAATGATTTTTTGACTGAACATCCTGGACACTGTGGTGCCTGATGAGGAGACAACTTGAGTACAAAGTTGAACAGGAGGGTTTTTGGAGAAGGGATATTTTTGCAGTGTTCCAAGTCAATAATAACTGTGGCAAAATGTCATCATTTTTCAAAATGTCCTCACGAAGATGGTTTGAAATTCTGTCTCTCCCTCATCCTCAGCTTCTACAGCCCTTTAAAGAAAACCTTTGACTCGTGGATCTAAAAAGATCAGATGTTGTCTCCTCCAGAACATCAACACTTTAACGTTGTTGGCAGGACTCCAACCTGAGCAGGGAGACCCCAATGGATTTCAAGTCCATCGCCTTCACCACTCGGCCACAACAACCACATTCACACACAAATTTGTAAAAGATTCACATTGACACAATTCTTTAAAATTATGTTACAAGCCCATTTGTGTGAGGTCCTATTTTCTCTTTTTCAGCATTCCTTTGTTTCCAGGTCTCTAATAAGTGCAGAATTACAAAGACAAGCAAGCTTGATCCATCCTGGGCAGGTGATAGGAGCCCATTGACCACTGGCCAGAGACCCTGGCACAGACGTTGGGGGTGGTGATAGAGAGCATTTCTACAATTATATTCTACATTTATAGAAGTCTACAATCCTACAATTTCATTGAGCAGACGCTTTTGTCCAAAGCCACTTGCATATGTTTTTGGTGAGTTTGGCTCCTGAGCTCAAGACAGTTGTGACTAATAAAGGACAGCTTCAAACACAGCTGTGAAGCCTCATTGTCAGCTGGGAGGAATGACAGGTGTCTCCCTCTAGTGGCTCCTCACAGCAACACAAGCCTCATTTCATTCACATGCATCCACCACCTCACTACCAAAGGCCAGTTGGGCCTCCACAGACAGGTGAGTTTCAAGTGTTGGACAAAGGTCTTTAAGATGTTCTTATTAATTCTATAACATCTGAGATTAAAATCTATGGAATTACAACTAACAAGCAGTCAAACACCTGATCAGATGCTCCTTCATGAGGCTGAGAAGAATCAATCTAAACTGGGATGAAGAAAATGAATTGAGAAGAGAAACCTACTGATTGGATGACATGGACCCACCTGATCCATGTTAGCCTTGTTGGAGCAGAAAGAGGTGGATCAGAGGAATCAGTGGATCAAGACTCAGGTGTCAGATGCAGAATGTCTTTATTGACAATGGAGTCAGAGAAATCTTCCAATGTGAGAGAACGTGACAGACCATTTTATACCACAGACAGGCTGTGTGTGTGTGTGTGTGTGTGTGTGTGTGTGTGTGTGTGTGTGTGTGTGTGTGTGTGTGTGTGTGTGTGTGTGTGTCCTAACTGACTGGAAACTGGATAATAACCAGACTAACTTTTATTATTGACCAAGTCTGGGTGACTCACTTAATTCATAACTGAAGTGATTATTTAATTAATAAACAGAACATTTGTCCAAAAGTCATGATCAAATTCATGTAAAATCTGAGCAACGAGGGTTTGAAAATGTTCAAATGAGCCAAAACAATGTCCTGGGATCCAACCAGGGACCTTTAGATCCACACCAATCTTCCCTGACCTCATAGAAACTGGAACATTTCAACAAATAAATTCAAATTCAACTCAGCAGCAACTCTAGAACAGTCAGAGCACTTGCTAATTCCCCTGTTAGCTCCAGATCAGACAATGCAGGCTCACCTTCACGCTTGGTTGTACGACCGTCACCAGTTGAATCTTCTCTGGTTCAACAAACTCTGGGGACTCAAGACACAAGTCAGCACCGGTGCAGGTCCAGATCCAGATGTTAGCTGATGGGGACAATGGCTTAAGGGAGCTCCAGGTAGCTGGTTAGAACTGGTCCCTCATCTCTGTGAGGAGAAACCATCTGAGGTGGAGGGTGAAGATCTGCTTTGTCCTCCTGATCTCCCAGTAAAGCCAGTATCAGTAGCGGCTGGCTCATAGGGGGCGCTGGGGCGCCGCCCCACCAGCTGTGGAGAGGAAAATCCCTACATGTATTGATACATATATATGTGCATATGTTTACAATTTGTATCGTCAGTGTCAGCCTTACTTAATTGTGTGTGTCTACATGCAATATGGGTCATTTAAACAACATTTACGCCAACTGACTCATTCAATTAATAGTGAATTTACTGTGATAGACTGTATAATTTGTCTTTAGGGGCGCTCGTCAAAGCGCCCCAGACCTGCAATTAATTAGCCAATCCTGTATGGTTGCTAGGGAAAAATAATGAATAATTGGCCAATCAACATCGCCAAATTTAACGGCGTAGGGGCGCTGGAAAAGTCGCCCCTACGCCAACGTAAAATGCGTGAAGGTTTGGATTGCTAAAGCTAGCTGAGGAGCCCGCGATATTCTTTTTGCGTAGTGAGATTCCCAGATTTCCGAATCCCTACGAAAAAAATACCGCGAGAAGTGAGTGAGAGAGAAAATGGCGACAACAACGATCGAAGTTCAAGAGCAGCAGTTTCCACCAAATTCGGTGAGATCCCTTTTAAATGTCCCTTTTGCGAGGAGGACCATGGCGGAAAAAATCCGCGTTAAGGAGCTGGGACCGGACAAGCCTGAAATCAACATCCAGCAGCAGTCCAAGGAAAAGGCTAAATCCTACAACAGGACTTTTTGCCGGAGCTGGTTTCAGCGCAAGCCGTGGCTGACGGGTTGTGGAGCAGCCAACGCACTTTTTTGCTTCCCCTACATCCCTTTCAGGAGTGACCGGTGTGATTCAGCATGGACACAGACAGGAATCACTGACCTAAAGCACCTCTCCGAGCGGATTAAGAAACACGAAAGAGCGAAAATTCACATGGAAAACTGCGTGAAGCTAGCGGTTCTTGGGAAGATTAGCATAGCAACGCAGCTCGATGACAGTCACCGCATCGCTGTAAGGAAGCACAATGATGACGTAGATAAGAACCGTAACATCTTATCTAAGATAATTAACTGTTAAATTCCGTGGTGCTTTTGAACTGGCTCTGCGGGGACATGACGAAAGTGATTCCTCTGACAACGCTGGAATATTCAGAGGTCCAGTTGACTTGATGGCATCCATTGATCGGTACTTGAGGGAGCACCTTGAAAATGCAACCGTTTTTAAAGGCACCTCGAAGACAGTACAGAACGAGCTCCTGGACTGTATGCTGGCAGTTTTGAGAGAACAGATCCTGGATGAAGTTAAATCGGCAGACTTTTTAGCGATCCAGGCTGATGAAACTACTGACGTTTCAACACAGTGTCAGTTAGTCTTAGTTCTGAGATACATTGACGACCGCCACAATATTCAAGAGCGGTTCTTTGAATTTCTGAAACTGCCCAACACCTGTGCGGATGCAATAGCCAGTGCCTTATTGGAGAGGCTGCACAGCATCCTTTCTGAGGGACAAGAAAAGAAGCTGATTGCCCAGGCCTGTGATGGGGCAGCTGTGATGAGGGGTGCCAAAGGAGGAGTGCAGCGAAAGGTACAAGACATCTGTCCAAACGCTCACTATGTTCACTGCTATGCCCATCAGTTAAACCTGATACTGCAGCAAGCAACCTCCCACATCCCTCAGATCAGTCACTTTTTTTCTGACATGGGGGGATTTGCTTCTTTTTTCTCTAAGTCAAGCAAGAGAACTGCAGTGCTTGATGAGAAGTTTGCGCACCGACTTCCAAGTGCATCATCAACACGTTGGAACTTCAACAGTCGTGTTAACACAGTTTATGAGCACAAGAAGGATCTGGTGAATTGCTTTCAGGCTATCCGGAACAGTGAAGGGTTTGATAGCCAGACAAAGAGAGAAGCTGGTGGCTATGTGAGAATGCTGGAAGATGAAACTTTTTGTTTTTTACTGGCCCTGTTCCACAAAATCATGCCACATGTGGACATCCTTTACAACCAGCTGCAGAAGAGAAACATTGATGCTGTCTACATGGCAGGAGTCACCCAGACATTCATTGACCACATGCAGGCTATCAGGTATGCTAAATTAATTAATTTGTAGCCTAACCTCAATTTCTCTGTATATGTAGACTTAAATGCTTATATATCATCTTATTTAAAGCATTGATTTATCTGTATAATATAATTGACAGTAATGATATCCACCTTTGGTTTTGTTAATGTATCCCTAACCAGTTTTTAGAACTTACTCATGAAACTTATGTGTTGGGTCAGGGAGGATGTGCCTACTCTGGCTGAGGATGAGGAGTTCAGGGGACCTGCTCAGGAGCCACCCGCAAAGAGACGCAGAACCTTGGGAGAAGACACACTGCACCATTTGGCACTGGAGGTAAGAACTTGCTTCTTAGTGTGATTTGAATCACATTATTAAATAAAATCAAAATAAGATGTTGGCCATATGATACAGTGGTCCAGACTTAAATGTATATTCTTTTATGATGATGTGAATCATTACAGTATGTTTATTACATAATGTAGGCTAGCTCATCAGGTCAATGTATTAAGACAAGTGAAGATGCAATAATTCCTATTTTGTATAATTATATCATTGCATAGGTATGTGACACCATTGTGAGCCATGCCAAGGAGAGATTTAGTTTCACCAAGCATCTTGTCAGCGCCACACTCCTGCAAGGAGACCTGTTCCCACAGCACAGCCAAAAGTTCCCAGATTCAGCACTGAAAACCACAGTGGAAGCCTATCCCTCATTGGACAAGGCCAGACTTCAAACAGAGCTGTCTCTGATCTACGGGAACGAAGAGTTTCAGAGTTGCAGTGGTGCACTGGCTCTCTATCAGGTTTTGATGGAAAATAACCTTCAAGACACGTTCACTGAAACTGTAAGTCTGCTCAACATCCTCATCACCACACCAATGACAACGTCAGAATCTGAGAGGTGCTTCTCCACTTTGAAGAGGATAAAAACTTTTCTTACAAATACCATGGCACAAGATCGGCTCAACGCTCTGGCTATGCTCTCCACTGAGAAAAAACTGACACGAAACATTCCTGGTTTCAACACCAGGGTCATTGAGAAATTTGCCTCCCAGAAAGAGAGACGAGCAAAGTTCCTGTACAAATGACTGCTGAATTCGAACACACACCCAGAAAGACTGAAACAAATAGACAGAGAGACAGAGGGAGAGAGACAGGTAGACGAAGAGAGAAAGAGAGACGGACACAAAGAGAGAGAGACAGAGAGAGACAGACACACTAAGAGACAAACAAACAGAGATAGAGACACAGAGAAAAGGACACAAAGACGGAGACACAGAGAAGGAGACAGAGACAGACACAGATGAACAAAGAGAGAGACAGAGAGAGAGAGACACACACATTGTTGATTTGTATCGTATAGATTGAGCTCAAATCACCTTCTGTAAAGTTAACATCATTGTATAATATTTGATCTCATAAAATTGACTGTAGTTGTAAATTGTTGTTGTTTTTTTTGTCTTTGAAACTGTCGATTTTAAGAAGGAAAGTAAATACTATTTTAAAACATTTAATAATTGTCCGGCTGCTCTTTTTGAATGATTATACTAGACTAGGCACGGAAATGTTTTTGGCACACCAGCCCCACCAAGAATTTTTTTCACCAGCCGCCACTGGCTTCTGTCATTTAGTTTCCAGGAAATGGTGATGACACACTGGGATTTCTTGTTCTCCTGCTGTCACTGTCAAGTGCCAGCTTAACATGTGAGAGGTAGCAGGATCCATGCATGTGTTCATGTTTACAGCAGACAAGGAGGAAACCTTGGAGGATTTCAGGGACTTTTAGCAGTGGTTCACACTTCAGGTGTGAAAGCTTCTCAGTATAAAATTTTAAGTGAGCGAGCCAGGAGTTGAACCTAGAATCTTCTGACAGTAGTCAGTCATGCTATCCATTGCACCACCAGCCCTGTGAAAACCTCTTCATGTTCATGTGTACTTGATTTTATAGACAATCCAAACGATCTGGTGGCATTTTCAGGGGACACAATGGTGCAGTGGTCAGCACTGTGGCCTCACAGCAAGAAGGTTCCAGATTCGAGCCCCAGCTGTGTGGAGTCTGCATGTTCTCCCTGTGTCTGTGTGGGTTCTCTCTGGTACTCCAGCTTCCTCCCACAGTCCAAAGACATCAAGAGGGGACGAGGCTGATTGATACTCTAAATTGACCGTAGGTGTGGCTGTGAGTGTGAATGGTTGTCTGCCTGTATGTGTTGGCCCTGTGATGGACTGGTGACATGTCCAGGATGAACCCCGCCTCTTGTCCGAAGGCTGCTTGGATAGGCTCCACCCCCACACACAAACCTTGACATATAATCAGTGGAGAAAAGGAAATTTATCAACACTCATGACTTCATCTGTTTTGAGGACTGAACTGGATATAAACTCTGAGAATTCAGAGTAAGGACCAGGAGGGTGGGACACAATAATAGATAGGAGGAAATGTGGAGTCTGGGTTCTTTTCTAGAATGTGAAGGCAATGACAGTCCTGCCAAGTGACATCACTGACATGAATGGATGACTTCAGTCACATGACTGGATGACTTCAGTCACATGACTGGATGACAGTGTAGATGCCAATGTAGAGGTTGGGGAAATAGTCTCTGAGAATCCAGCTTGAACCAACGCCCTCCTTGTTCTTCAAAAACCCAAACAGCGACCATCAGTCTCCCTCCAATCCTGTACTTGGGTTCAATGTTGCTGTTCCATTTTGCAGCAGTAGGTGTCGCTGTGATCCCAGGTTCAGTTCAAGAGTCCCAACTCCAGCTCATGTTGGTGACCTCAGTGGCAGGGTAAAATGGCGCTTCAGTGGATCATGTGCATCAACTCATGTCTGTCCTCACTGCTCCACAGGTCTGTCAAATGTTCTGTAAAATAGTTTGACCACAGCAGAGATGCTAGATTAGGAGTTGATGGGAGTTGTTGCAGATACCAGTGTCCAAAGTCCAGCTTGAACCTAGTTTGTGCACTTATTTGTCAAGCTAGCAGAGATTCTTTTCACTGCCAAGCTAAAGTGACTTCTGTCAACAAAGGTAAACACACAAAAGGATATTTCTACTGTCAGTTCAAGATTTTTATCAAACTCCTTTTTCATAGCTTCAACCTTCCTCTTGTGTTAGCTTTCTGTTCCCATCTCTGATGTTAACAGGTCAGTTTTGACCCTCGTCTTCAATCAGCTGTAAAATAAACTAAAAACAATTTTCTATCATCCAAGTTGTTTCCCATCTCCCGGTTACCTTGTTAGGCTTCCTTATCCATGGAAATATTGATTGGAATATTTTGTTGTGGGCCTCTGGACCTTTTTTTAGTCAGTAAACCCTCGATTTCAGTTAAAAAAATGATCAAATGAACCTCCAGAAAATCATAGAAATAAACAAAATGTTGTTGTGTTTCCTGACCATTACTGAGGGGTGTTAGAACACATCTCTGACATGGATTGGTTTGATTTATTATTCATTTTAATATTATTAACTATTGTAACATCCATGGTGTTATGGGTCAGTTTCGACCGTCATATATTTACTTCAACAAAAAGGCAAAAAATTCTCTTTTTTTTCAGCAATAGAACTTTAATACAAACACAAAATGAAAAGCAGAAATGGAGTGACTGCAGGAACAGGAGCTCCATGGAGCTCAAAGGAGTGATCACTCTCAACTTTGAGCAGTCCTGTTCAGAGTTTTCCAACAGGGCTTTGAGAGACCAAGAGTTCCCCAGAGCTGCAAGGAGGAACAAGAAGGAGACTTGGAAAAAGAAGGGAGGGAAACCTGCTGATGTGTTATGAACTTAAGTCACATAAAGTTCTCCATTTATTGAGTTTGTATTTTAAAACTTAAATGTGCAGTTCAGTGTTGAACAATAAAGAATGTGTTTATTGGTGATAAAGCATTTCAAGCTTTAAGTAGGAGGAATTGCTTTCTTGATCACCCCTTGACTAAAAACACCTACAAAATAAAACACACCACTGCTGTGGGCACCCACCTCATGGGAGTCAGGCCCCTGGTGGTCATGGCCCCCAGGAGCCGTGGTGGGCTGATTTTCATTTCTAAAAGGTGGCAACCTGACAGCAAACAAACCCATCCTCTGAACCAGGAGTCTCAGTTGAGGCTGCATCTGAAACCAAAGACTGTGTATGAATAACTGTCAACCCACATTCTTTGTCTGGACTAAAAGTTAATTAGTTAACAGTTGGCTAAGCTACCTGTGGTCAACTACTGATTTAAAAAAGGTCCAGAGGCCCACAACAAAATTTTCAAATCATCCAGTCATGTGACTGAAGTCATCCATTCATGTGACTAAAGCCATCCAGTCACGTGACTGAAGCCATCCATTCATGTGACTGAAGTCATCCATTCATGTGACTGAAGTCATCCATTCATGTCAGTGATGTCACTTGGCAGGACTGTCATTGCCGTCACATTCTAGAAAAGAATCCAGACTCCACATGTGGCTCCCATGATAACTGATGGACCTCTGGTTGGAGGCTGGACAATGATGTTCTGACTTGAAGGAAAACTCCTTGTCCAAATTCCATTGTGTTCAAATTTAAAGTCCCACAATAAGAAGTAGCTGAATCTGACAGGTGAAGGTTTGGAACTACAAGATGGTTGATGTTTTCTTGACTTGATGCTCTGACTGTCAGGGTAGATGACAGCTTCTTTCTGCTGCTGCATCTGAGTGGCTATGATTGGAGGTTTTACCTCCCAAGTTTGTCTGGTTCCAGGGGAAATTTGAAAATTCCAGTCCCCAACCTTGGCTGTTCTGAAACTCTTCTCCTGAATCACTCCTGAGCTGCAGCAAGAAAAAATACCAGTGCCCAACCAGATCAACTTCATGGCTGCTAACAGCCTCAGACACTTGATTTCCATCAATCTGGAGCCAAGAAGGCCCTCACCTGTGGTTCTCCTCCAGGAGGGTCCAGGTTCTGCCATTGTGGCTCCTTGTGCCACTGCCAGAGAGTCTCAGCTGCACACTGCAACATTTCAAGAGGAGATTTACATTCCTTCAAATGTCCTGACATCTTCTTCCAATGGTTCTGTTCCATATTTATATTTTAAAATCAATCACACAATGAAAGCTGCCACAGCTGGTTTAACAGAGAGAACACACTAAGAGATTTGAAACCAGTAAAATATGCTTTTCTGTGTGCAAACTAGTGAGGGGCATGGAAGGATATTTTACCACCAATACAGAACCCAAACTTTAGTCATGTGATGAGATGGCGACTGTGAAGAGTGATTATGAAGTTAATGGACAAAATGTGAATTGAAAGAAAATACATTAAAAAATACTAAATAAACAAATAAATAAAAGAAGGAGCACAAATGACATTTTTCTGCACAAATTTACTGGTATTAGACTGCATTTTTGGTTCATGAGTAGATGAAAGAGTATCACATATACATTATATACATGTGATACATGCACGTGGCTTTGGACGAAAGCTGAAAGAAATTGTAGAATTATTTAAATGTACCAAGTGGACTGTTTCAGGTTTCTTGAAGATGCTTCAGCTCTCATCCAAGAGGCGTCTTCAGTTTTCTTCACTGATGGGAGGATTTATAGCTCTGTGGGGGCGGGACCTTCTACAGAGGTGATTGACACATGTGAGCTCTGGGTGTCTGAGTTGTTTTGGTCAGGTTGTGAAAGGGAAGTTGACTCAACTGGTATCTGTGTCAGTTAAAAGCCTCACAGTAATTCCATAATGTTGGAGTAGAAACCAGAGTCGCTCACAATGAGGATGGGATTCAAACCCACGCGTGCAGAGCACAATGGATTAGCAGTCCATCGCCTTAACCACTCGGCCACCTTGTCTGCTGACAGCAACCCTGAGCTTTTAAACACCTGAACTCTTTGGAGCCTATTTGTCAGAAATGGACCCAGCAGGAGCCACTGAACACAACTCTGACATAATCAGGCTTCTTCCCAGCAGCATCGTGCTACAGAAGGCAGAATACAGACCATCGACACATCATCAGAGTGAACACCAGCTGATGTTTACAAGTTTAATTCACCTTTTACTACAAAATGACATCCAAGCTCAGATTCTCTTGTCCTGATTGAACAAGTAAATGTTTAAGAAGATGAGAGTACCAGACTTTTTCATCCAAGGAAACAAGCATCCTATCACTGTCCTATGCAGAGTTTCTTTAAAAAAAAAAAGTGAGACAACCTCAAGATTTTCTGTTTCCTCTTGTTGGATTTTGCCACAGAGAATCAGAGACAATCAAAAGCTTGTTGGACTTTAACGTTGGAGGACTGAACAAGTCATGACATCATCAGTTTTACCTTCACAGGTGCTTCATTTACTTTACTTTCAATTTTACAGAGGTAGAACCTGAAATCAAAGCTGTCCATCAAAAGAAGTGAAAGCTTCCCAGGCTGTGATGTTCTTGTCTACAAACTGTCTTGTATGGAGCTTCAATCTTTAATAAAAAGAATAAAAAGAAGATAACACTTGTTGTGATTTGGCGCTTTAAAAATAAAACTTACGACTTACATGGAAACTGTCTGGGGGGGGGGTGGAGCCTCCATCAGGTATGTGTTTGATGTCTGAATTCTTTCTCTGATGTCTGAATTCTGTCTTTGATCTCTGGGTTCTGAGCATTGATCTCCTGCTTCAGTCTTTGATCTCTGACTGATCCTAAACTAATCAAAGGATCACATCAGCATATTGGTCCAGTCTACAGATGGTGATTTTACCTATTTGAAGCCTTATTTTGTGTTTGATGGACATTTTTAAAATCATTAATGACTTTTTGACTGAACATCCTGGACACTGTGGTGCCTGATGAGGAGACAACTTGGGTACAAAGTTGAAGAGGAGGGTTTTTGGAGAGGGGATATTTTTGCAGTGTTCCAAGTCAATAATAACTGTGGCAAATATCATCATTTTTCAAAATGTCCTCACGAAGATGGTTTGAAATTCTGTCTCTCCCTCATCCTCAGCTGCTGCAGCACTTTAAAGAAAACCTTTGACTCGTGGATCTAAAAAGATCAGATGTTGTCTCCTCCAGAACATCAACACTTTAACGTTGTTGGCAGGACTCCAACCTGAGCAGGGAGACCCCAATGGATTTCTAGTCCATCGCCTTCACCACTCGGCCACAACAACCACATTCACACACACATTTGTGAAAGATTCACATTGACACAACTCTTTAAAATTGTGTCACAAGCCCATTTGTGTGAGGTCCTATTTTCTCTTTTTCCGCATTCCTTTGTTTCCAGGTCTCTAATAAGTGCAGAATTACAAAGACAAGCAAGCTGGATCCATCCTGGGCAGGTGATAGGAGCCATTGACCACTGGCCAGAGACCCTGGCACAGACTTTGGGGAGTGGTGAGAGAGAGCATTTCTACAATTATATTATACATTTATAGAATTCTACAATCCTACAATTTCATTGAGCAGACGCTTTTGTCCAAAGCCACTTGCATATTTTTTCGGTGAGTTTGGCTCCTGAGCTCAAGACAGTTGTGACTCATAAAGGACAGCTTCAAATGCAGCTGTGAAGCCTCATTGTCAGCTGGGAGGAACGACAGGTGTCTCCCTCTAGTGGCTCCTCACAGCAACACGAGCCTCATTTCATTCACATGCATCCACCACCTCACGACCAAAGGCCAGTTGGGCCTCCACAGACAGGTGAGTTTCAAGTGTTGGACAAAGGTCTTTAAGATGTTCTTATTAATTCTATAACATCTGAGATTAAAATCTATGGAATTACAACCAACAAGCAGTCAAACACCTGATCAGATGCTCCTTCATGAGGCTGAGAAGAATCAATCTAAACTGGGATGAAGAAAATTAATTGAGAAGAGAAACCTACTGATTGGATGACATGGACCCACCTGATCCATGTCAGCCTTGTTGGAGCAGAAAGAGGTGGATCAGAGGAATCAGTGGATCAAGACTCAGGTGTCAGATGAAGAATCTCTTTATTCACAATTGAGTCAGAGAAATCTTCCAACGTGAACGTGACAGACCATTTTATACCAAAGACAGGCTGTGTGTGTGTGTGTGTGTGTGTGTGTGTGCGTGTGTCCCTACTGACTGGAAACTGAATAATAACCAGACTTATTTTTGTTATTGACCAAGTCTGGGTGACTCACTAAATTCATAACTGAAGTGATTATTTAATTAATAAACAAGACATTTGTCCAAAAGTCATGATCAAATTCATGTAAAATCTGAGCAACGAGGGTTTGAAAATGTTCAAATGAGCCGAAACAATGTCCTGGGATCCAACCAGGGACCTTTAGATCCACACCAATCTTCCCTGACCTCATAGAAACTGGAACATTTCAACAAATAAATTCAAATTCAACTAAGCAGCAACTCTAGAACAGTCAGAGCACTTGCTAATTCCCCTGTTAGCTCCAGATCAGACAATGCAGGCTCACCTTCACACTTGGTTGTACGACCGTCACCAGTTGAAGCTTCTCTGGTTCAACAAACTCTGGGGACTCAAGACACAAATCAGCACCGGTGCAGGTCCAGATCCAGATGTTAGCTGATGGGGACAATGGCTTAAGGGAGCTCCAGGTAGCTGGTTTGAACTGGTCCCTCATCTCTGTGAGTAGAAACCATCTGAGGTGGAGGGTGAAGATCTGCTTTGACCTCCTGATCTCCCAGTAAAGCCAGTATAGATGTTGAGCTTGGAGGAGTTGATGGCCTCCTTCATCTTCTTGTTGGAGATGTTTGCTAAACTCAGCACCACCACAGATCAGAGGAAAGTCCACTTGTCAGCTGGACACTGGAGTTTCTAGTGACCTGCAGGATCTTAGTTGTGTTGGCAGCAGGCCTGTTCTAAGAGCTTTGCTCACATTCATGATCAGGCTTCATAATGGTTCTGGACCACTGTGTGATAGGAGCTGATCCTGGAGCAGCAGAAGACAAATATAGAGAAGAAAAGACAAAAGACAGAGAGAAATGAGGGAGAGAATGACAAAAAGATGGGAACAAGATGAGGGTGAAAGACAAGCAGAGAGAAAGACAGGGGGACAGGGGGATGGAAGACAGACACACAACCAACAACAGCAACAGCAGCAATAATAGTTTTGATATTGTCCTGTTATTGATGTTTTCATGTGAAAGTGGCATATTTAAGATAAAAGACACTGTTAGAACAGAAAGATCCAGAAAACCCACCAACCAGAGGTGTGTCTGGTACAGATGTGGAATTATTGGCTCACACAATGTTGAGGCAACTGGGAAGAAGACAAACAAAAGAGGCTTGTTTGATTCAGACATTCATCAAAAATGGTCCTGTCGAACTGTTCAATGTGTCATGACTTCAGAAGCTCAAATCCTCTCTAAGTTCTAGTGAGAGTGGAAGAGATTATAAAATGAGAGAAGCAGGGCCCTCCCTCAGAGCTGAAATAGCTCAGTTGGGAGAGCGTTAGACTGAAGATCTAAAGGTCCCTGGTCCGATCCCAGGTTTCAGCAGAGGAACAGCATTGACTTTACTTTCCAGTGGAGGAACTGCAGACATGAAGGAAACGAACATCTTGTCCTGTGCATTCTTATGACATTCAAGACATTTTTGGAGCCTCTTGTTGGATTTTGCCACAGAGAATCAGAACCAATCAAAAGCATGGTGGACTTGAACATGGAGGATTGAACAAGTCAAGAAAGCAGCAGTTTGACCTTCACAGGTGTTTCTTTTCCTGTCTAAATGCTGAAGGAAGAGCCTGAGTAGCTCAGACGGTAGAGCATCAGACTTTTAATCTGAGGGTCCAGGGTTAAAGTCCCTGTTCAGGTGCTATGCTGGTGTTCCAGTGTTTAACAACATGGTACTGGATGAAGTTCATTGTTGAACAAACTGTTATCATCAGAAGTAGAAGTGTTCTCGTCTTGCCACTGTGAGACTGTAGCTGCAGGTCAAATGTGAGATAAAAGTGACTAATAATAATTTCATGTGGCATGCAATTAACGAAAGACCACAAATGACACTGGTCAAGTTAATTTTATTTATATTGCACCAAATCACAACAAAACTTATCTCATGACACTTTACAGGTAGAGCAGGTCCAGTACCAAACTGCTTCAATGAATCTACACCCAACAATTCTCCATCAGCAAGCACATCCTGCAAAAGCGGCGACAAAAACCTTCCTTTTAACAGGCAGGAACATCGAGCAGATCCAGGCTCAATGGGGACGGCCTTCTGCTTTGACCGATTGGGGGGAAAGAGAACAGGAACAAAACAGATAATGGAGGAAGACGGATATGTAGAAGGAAAGAGAGGGACAGAGATAAAGAGAGAGAGAGACTGATGGAAAGACGGTGATGTGAGTAGGTGGAGCTACGGGTGGCAGCTTGAGCCTCTTCAGCTCTGCAGCCTCCTCCAGCAGCACCCAGATCTGGAATGAGAGGAGCCAAAAAGGCTCCAGAAAAGGAGACAAGTTAGTAATACCTATGAGTATAATTAATGTATGACACATATAGGAGGAGAGAGAGGAGTAGAGAGAAGCCCAGTACACTGCATCTGCCATCTTTCTACTTCAAATTAAATAGGTGTCCTGTCAATAAAAGAAAAGAAAGTTGATGTCATCGAGAGAAAAGGACTGCATCTGCCATCTGTCTACTTCAAATTAACCACTGCATGAAATTCCATTCCAAAGCTGCAGAGGGCGCTTCAAGAAAAGGTGTGTGAGGGAAGCTCGCTCATGCTGGTCCCCAAAGACTCAAAGCGGCCCTTTCCTCACAATGAAACAAAAAAGCTTACAGCACCTGGTATTCCCAGGCGGTCTTCCATCCAAGTACTAAGCAGGCCCGACCCTGCTAAGCTTCCGAGATCAGACGAGATCAGGCGTGTTCAGAGTGGTATGGCCGTAAGCCCTTGACTCTCACACACATGGGCTCTATATCCATTTCACTCACTTTACAACCTCAAAAAAAATGTGATGTGCAACAGCCTCACGGTCTTTTTACACACCAAATAGTTGTCCTGTCAATACAAAGAAAAGAATGTTGATGTCATCTAGAGAAAAGTACTGCATCTGCAATCTGTCTACTTAAAATTACACACTGCATGACATTCCATTCGAAAGCTGTGGAGGGCGCTTCAAGAAAAGGTGTGTGAGGGAAGCTCGCTCATGCTGGTCCCCAAACACTCAAAGCTGCCCTTTCCTCACAATGAAACAAAAAAGCTTACAGCACCTGGTATTCCCAGGATGTCTCCCATCCAAGTACTAACCAGGCCCGACCATGCTTAGCTTCCGCGATCAGACGAGATCGGGCGTGTTCAGAGTGGTATGGCCGTAAGCCCTTGACTCTTACACACATGGGCTCTATATCCATTTCACTCACTTTACAACCTCAGAAAAAAAGTGAAGCGCAACAGCCTCAGGGTCTTTTCACACGCCAAATAGGTGTCCTGTCAATAAAAGAAAAGAATGTTGATGTCATCTAGAGAAAAGTACTGCATCTGCCATCTGTCTACTTCAAATTAACCACTGCATGACATTCCATTCCAAAGCTGTGGAGGGCGCTTCAAGAAAAGGTGTGTGAGGGAAGTTCGCTCATGCTGGTCCCCAAACACTCAAAGCTGCCCTTTCCTCACAATGAAACAAAAAAGCTTACAGCACCTGGTATTCCCAGGCGGTCTCCCATCCAAGTACTAACCAGGCCCGACCCTGCTTAGCTTCCGAGATCAGACGAGATCGGGCGTGTTCAGAGTGGTATGGCCGTAAGCCCTTGACTCTTACACACATGGGCTCTATATCCATTTCACTCACTTTACAACCTCAGAAAAAAAGTGAAGCGCAACAGCCTCAGGGTCTTTTCACACGCCAAATAGGTGTCCTGTCAATAAAAGAAAAGAATGTTGATGTCATCTAGAGAAAAGTACTGCATCTGCCATCTGTCTACTTCAAATTAACCACTGCATGACATTCCATTCCAAAACTGTGGAGGGCGCTTCAAGAAAAGGTGTGTGAGGGAAGCTCGCTCATGCTGGTCCCCAAAGACTCAAAGCGGCCCTTTCCTCACAATGAAACAAAAAAGCTTACAGCACCTGGTATTCCCAGGCGGTCTTCCATCCAAGTACTAACCAGGCCCGACCCTGCTAAGCTTCAGAGATCAGACGAGATCGGGCGTGTTCAGAGTGGTATGGCCGTAAGCCCTTGACTCTCACACACATGGGCTCTATATCCATTTCACTCACTTTACAACCTCAAAAAAAATGTGATGTGCAACAGCCTCACGGTCTTTTTACACACCAAATAGTTGTCCTGTCAATACAAAGAAAAAAATGTTGATGTCATCTAGAGAAAAGTACTGCATCTGCAATCTGTCTACTTCAAATTACACACTGCATGACATTCCATTCGAAAGCTGTGGAGGGCACTTCAAGAAAAGGTGTGTGAGGGAAGCTCGCTCATGCTTGTCCCCAAAGACTCAAAGCTGCCCTTTCCTCACAAAGAAATAAAAAAGCTTACAGCACCTGGTATTCCCAGGCGGTCTTCCATCCAAGTACTAACCAGGCCCGACCCTGCTTAGCTTCCGAGATCAGAAGGGATCGGGCGTGTTCAGAGTAGTATTGCCATAAGCCTTTTACTCTGACACACATGGGCTCTATATCCATTTCACACACTTTACAACCTCAGAAAAAAAGTGATGCGCAACAGCCTCAGGGTCTTTTCACACGCCAAATCGGTGTCCTGTCAATAAAACAAAAGAATGTTGATGTCATCGAGAGAAAAGTACTGCATCTGCCATCTGTCTACTTCAAATTAACCACTGCATGACATTCCATTCCAAAGCTGTGGAGGGCGCTTCAAGAAAAGGTGTGTGAGGGAAGCTCGCTCATGCTGGTCCCCAAACACTCAAAGCTGCCCTTTCCTCACAATGAAACAAAAAAGCTTACAACACCTGGTATTCCCAGGCGGTCTCCCATCCAAGTACTAACCAGGCCCAACCCTGCTTAGCTTCCGAGATCAGACGAGATCGGGCGTGTTCAGAGTAGTATGGCCATAAGCCTTTGACTCTGACACACATGGGCTCTATATCCATTTCACACAATTTACAACCTCAGAAAAAAAGTGATGCGCAACAGCCTCAGGGTCTTTTCACACGCCAAATACGTGTCCTGTCAATAAAACAAAAGAATGTTGATGTCATCGAGAGAAAAGTACTGCATCTGCCATCTGTCTTCTTCAAATTAACCACTGCATGAAATTCCATTCCAAAGCTGCAGAGGGCGCTTCAAGAAAAGGTGTGTGAGGGAAGCTCACTCATGCTGGTCCCCAAAGACTCAAAGCGGCCCTTTCCTCACAATGAAACAAAAAAGCTTACAGCACCTGGTATTCCCAGGCGGTCTTCCATCCAAGTACTAACCAGGCCCGACCCTGCTAAGCTTCCGAGATCAGACGAGATCGGGCGTGTTCAGAGTGGTATGGCCGTAAGCCCTTGACTCTCACACACATGGGCTCTATATCCATTTCACTCACTTTACAACCTCAAAAAAAATCTGATGTGCAACAGCCTCACGGTCTTTTTACACACCAAATAGTTGTCCTGTCAATACAAAGAAAAAAATGTTGATGTCATCTAGAGAAAAGTACTGCATCTGCAATCTGTCTACTTCAAATTACACACTGCATGACATTCCATTCGAAAGCTGTGGAGGGCACTTCAAGAAAAGGTGTGTGAGGGAAGCTCGCTCATGCTGGTCCCCAAAGACTCAAAGCTGCCCTTTCCTCACAAAGAAATAAAAAAGCTTACAGCACCTGGTATTCCCAGGCGGTCTTCCATCCAAGTACTAACCAGGCCCGACCCTGCTTGGCATCCGAGATCAGACGAGATCGGGCGTGTTCAGAGTAGTATGGCCATAAGCCTTTGACTCTGACACACATGGGCTCTATATCCATTTCACACAATTTACAACCTCAGAAAAAAAGTGATGCGCAACAGCCTCAGGGTCTTTTCACACGCCAAATCGGTGTCCTGTCAATAAAAGAAAAGAATGTTGATGTCATCTAGAGAAAAGTACTGCATCTGCCATCTGTCTACTTCAAATTAACCACTGCATGACATTCCATTCCAAAGCTGTGGAGGGCGCTTCAAGAAAAGGTGTGTGAGGGAAGCTCGCTCATGCTGGTCCCCAAACACTCAAAGCTGCCCTTTCCTCACAATGAAACAAAAAAGCTTACAACACCTGGTATTCCCAGGCGGTCTCCCATCCAAGTACTAACCAGGCCCAAACCTGCTTAGCTTCCGAGATACGACGAGATCGGGCGTGTTCAGAGAGGTATGGCCGTAAGCGCTTGACTCTCACACACATGGGCTCTATATCCATTTCACACACTTTACAACCTCAGAAAAAAAGTGATGCGCAACAGCCTCAGGGTCTTTTCACACGCCAAATCGGTGTCCTGTCAATAAAACAAAAGAATGTTGATGTCATCGAGAGAAAAGTACTGCATCTGCCATCTGTCTTCTTCAAATTAACCACTGCATGAAATTCCATTCCAAAGCTGCAGAGGGCCCTTCAAGAAAAGGTGTGTGAGGGAAGCTCGCTCATGCTGGTCCCCAAAGTCTCAAAGCGGCCCTTTCCTCACAATGAAACAAAAAAGCTTACAGCACCTGGTATTCCCAGGCGGTCTTCCATCCAAGTACTAAGCAGGCCCGACCCTGCTAAGCGTCCGAGATCAGACGCGATCGGGCGTGTTCAGTGTGCTATGGCCGTAAGCCCTTGACTCTCACACACATGGGCTCTATATCCATTTCACTCACTTTACAACCTCAAAAAAAATGTGATGTGCAACAGCCTCACGGTCTTTTTACACACCAAATAGTTGTCCTGTCAATACAAAGAAAAAAATGTTGATGTCATCTAGAGAAAAGTACTGCATCTGCAATCTGTCTACTTCAAATTACACACTGCATGACATTCCATTCGAAAGCTGTGGAGGGCACTTCAAGAAAAGGTGTGTGAGGGAAGCTCGCTCATGCTGGTCCCCAAAGACTCAAAGCTGCCCTTTCCTCACAAAGAAATAAAAAAGCTTACAGCACCTGGTATTCCCAGGCGGTCTTCCATCCAAGTACTAACCAGGCCCGACCCTGCTTAGCTTCAGAGATCAGACGAGATCGGGCGTGTTCAGACTGGTATGGCCGTAAGCCCTTGACTCTCACACACATGGGCTCTATATCCATTTCACACAATTTACAACCTCAGAAAAAAAGTGAAGCGCAACAGCCTCAGGGTCTTTTCACACGCCAAATAGGTGTCCTGTCAATAAAAGAAAAGAATGTTGATGTCATCGAGAGAAAAGTACTGCATCTGCCATCTGTCTACTTCAAAATACACGCTGCATGACATTCAATTTCAAAGCTGCAGAAAGGCGCTTCAAGAAAAGGTGTGTGAGGGAAGCTCGCTAGCTAGCTTCCGAGATCAGACGAGATCGGGCGTGTTTTTTTTTTTGTCTTTTATTATCAAAAATACATCATACATTTTTACCAACTGTACATTCTTATTTACATGACAAAATTTAACAATTATATAAAAAAAATAAATTCCTTCAGGAAAGAAATCTTACCAAAAAAAAACCCCCACCCTTGATACACCTCGAACTTGATGAAAACACCATCAGAGTTTTTTTTTTTTTTTTTTTTTTTTTTTTTTTTAATTAAGTTAAATTTAGACAAATAAACCAACACTATGTGCCTACAGCCACTGGAGCAATGCAGGTCATTCCAAAAAAAAATAAATAAAAATTAAAGAGAGACAAAAAAAAACTCATGGGACTAAAAAGAACAAATTCCTGTCGTGAAGTGTCACACACACAATTTTTTTTTTTTTTTTAAATGAAATTTTATCAAAATGAAATGTTAAACACACCAAAAACATAAACCACCCAATTTGCTCACCCCTTTATTAAATTTGAAAAATACTTTGCTTTATAAAAAAAGAGACTACTTAGCTGGGAATTTGAAGAGAAAACATACCATTGTCAATCTTGTTAATTTCAATTTTGCCATTTGCTATGTTGAAAAATGTGTTTTTCCTGCAGAAAGTGTTTTCAAAAATATCCTTGTCCATGTCATGTAAGATTTGTAGGTGCGTCAAGAGTGTTGTGTAAAAAACCCCAAATATGTTTATTTTCTTCTTTTCATAGAGAGCGTAGTTTCTAGTTGTCCATATTGATTTTTTTGCAAAAGTGAGTATGGTATTTATGAGAGTCCTGTTCTGATCCTTTTGTTTCAGTGTTGTACCAAAGAGAAGAGTCCATGTCCATAGTGTTTCATCTGTCAAACTGAAATTGCAGTGCTCTTGCAGTAGCATCCTTATGAAATTCCTGAATTTATCCGATTCCTTGCAGTTGATGAAT
This sequence comes from Aulostomus chinensis, assembly GCF_037954235.1. Classification (NCBI taxonomy): domain Eukaryota; kingdom Metazoa; phylum Chordata; class Actinopteri; order Syngnathiformes; family Aulostomidae; genus Aulostomus; species Aulostomus chinensis. Next base: position 25,754,573 of record NC_141323.1, on the reverse strand, counting down.
AGATGCTCCTGGTCTTCCGGTTCTTTATTGCAGATTTGGCATGTCCTACTGTAGTTTTCCTTATTAATCTGGTGTAATTTGATTCCTGTGAAAATTCTCCTGTGTCTGATATTGAATTCTAGCTTGAAAGTATTGCTGTCCATGTAAGGTATGTTAAGGTTTTGCCAGATTTTTCCTATCGGTATTCCCTTGAATAATTGTGCCCAGTGTTTTTCTGCTTTTGGAGTGCGTTTAATTGAGTTAATCCCTATGGTGTACCAGTCCTTTGTTTTCACCTGTGACAGCTCTTTCCCTGTGTACTGTGTGACAAGCTCAAGCGGTGGGAGTTCGGGGTCTGCTCTCGATTTGTCCGTGATGATTAAGTTTCTCCACAGTGAGGTTATGTTTCTGTTGATTTTGTTACCTAGTCCATTTAGGTAATCCTTTCTGCACGGTGTCCCTGTTTTTTTGAGTTGCGTTGTGACTTTCCTGAGACTGAACAGACCCCTTTCCCCCACCACTTGACCGACCCTTGTTATATTATGTTGCTGAAGTGCCCTGCATTTAAGTGTCCTACCATTGTGTGTGAAAAAGGTGCTTTCGAGAAAAGGTAACTGCAGCACATGACTTTTCTGACTGCACTTAGGCCTGAGGTGGGGCAGGAATTTGCCCCATGCCTCTAGCACCTCCTGGTAGAACATCGGTAGCGAGCCATGGCTTTTCCCAGGAAGGAGGTGATAAAGAGGGAGTTTCTCCCCCTCCCCGTACTCAGCCAGGTAGCCCGCCATTGTGTCCTCCCAGGGGTACTGCCTGTTCGAATCGAGAAAATTTCTAACTAATTTGGCCCTGAGTGCATCTTTTTTTGCACTGATGTCAATTAGTCCTAATCCCCCCTCCCTTTTATTAGCAATTATCACCCGATGAGCGATCGAATTTCCCTTTCCCCTCCAAAGGAAGGAGGAGATCGCTTCATTGAGCGAATTTAGTGCCCACTGCGGTAGCTCACAGGCCCCCAAAACATGATTAATTTTTGACAGTATTAAGGCATTGATGACAATTACCTTTCCTCTCAGGCTTAAACCCCTACTTCTCCATAAATTAAGTGTATTTTCTACCTTTTTTACAAGTTCTCTCCACCCTAAGTCCCTGGCTTCCCCTTCATTTTTACCAATGTATACACCCAGTATTTTCCTGTATTCTTTAGTGCTAAAACCCCAATTATTTTTTAAACTATTTTTACCGAATTCCATCATTTCTGACTTATTTCTGTTAACCTTAGCTCCTGATGCTTTTTCATATCTTTCTAGATGTTTTATAATATAATTTAAATTTTCTTCATTTTTAAACATTATATTGATATCATCCGCAAATTGTGCTATTTTAACGACTTTGTCTCTATATGTTTTTATACCTATAATATTTGTATCATTCATTATACTTAAAGCTAGTGGCTCAGCAACAATACTGTATAAAAGAGCTGAAAGCGGGCATCCTTGCCTTACCGATCTTTTTAATTTGATCTTTTCTGTTAGTTGTCCATTTATCTTTATTTGACTGTATGCGTTATCGTATAATAATTTAATCCATCTAATAAAGCCTTCACCGTATCCAAATCTTTTTAAAGTTTTATATAAGAAAAGATGTTCTACTCTGTCGAATGCTTTCTCCAAATCAATTCCGAGCAGATACCCCCCCTGTGCTGCCATTGTCCTGACGGTATCCTTTATTGTAAGGATCGTATCTATGATGTCTCTATCTGGTATGTTTTTATTTAAGCTATCTATTGCCGTCTTTATCTCATTAATAGTAATTTGTGCATCAGACCATTCCTTATCCTCCACTGAAATACTAGTTTGGATATTTGATAACAACTTGTCTACCTCTTCGCTATTGCTATATCCATTATCAAATAATTCTTTATAAAACTCTGTAGTTACTCTTAGTATATTTTCTTGATCGTCATATTCTTTTCCAGTTATATCGTTGATTTTTTCTATTATAGTTTTGTTTTGTTTTTGCTTTTCGAGCCCCAAAAAATATGCGGTGCATTTTTCTCCTTCTACTAAATTTTTAACTCTGCTTCTTATCATTGCACCTCTGTATTTTATTTTTTCTATGTTTCCTAGTTTTGCTTTATATAATTCATAGTTTTCTGTGTTTCTGTTAGGTTCTTTATCAAATAATGCTATTTCATGATTGATTAATTTTCTTAGTCGATTTTCTTCCAGCTCCTCTCTCCACTTTTTCTCTTTACTATAATTTATACTACTTCTTTTAATTCTTTGCTTTAGAATTTCCCACTTTTCTATAAAATTATTTTCTATTTTCATTTCAATTTTTGCATAATCAAGCAGTTTTGTGATTTTTTTAACGTAAGTTGAATCTGCCAGGAGGCTGAAGTTGAGGCACCAGGTACCTCCCCCCCTGAAACCTCCTGCAGCACCCAAGTAACACTCAATTGTTGCGTGATCACTCCATGCGTTATAATTATATTGTATTTTATTGATCTGTTTTGTTGCTTCAGGGGCCGCTAGACATAAATCTATTCTGGCTTGTTTCATTTTTCCCTGCACAACCTGTCTTCTGGAGTACTCTTTCTTGAATGGGTTGTGAATTCTCCATACATCTGTCAAATTGTGAATATTCATTAAATTATATAGCTCAGTTCTGCTTGTGTCATTCTTGTATACATTGTTAATTGATATATCATCCTTAGTTAATGCGATATTGAAATCGCCTATTATTATGGTTCTATGATCTATCCATCTGCTTATACTATTTAGAAACATTTTCCTTTCCTTTTCACAGTTACTGGCATATATGTTAACAATTCTGTATGTTCTATTGTTTATGCAAACATCTATAATAAGTATTCTACCTTTCTTGTCATGATATATTAACTTGCTATTGGTACTTATAGTCTTTTTTACTAAAATAGCTACGCCACAAGATTTACTTGTGCCGTTGCTAAAAAAGACATCTCCTTCCCACATTTTGCTTGCTGCCGCCACGCTATCCCCTTCCCACCTTGTCTCCTGTAAGCAGAGAATGTCACACTTGCTTTTAAGTAAAATGGCGGTCATCCTGCCATAAGTGCGGAGTCCATTGACATTAAGGGAGTGCAGCAGAAACATGGTCAGACCAAAAAAACCTTTAAACAGCCAATTTTCCCTCAAGATTTTTTACCTCTCCCTCCTTCTTTCTTCTGTTTTTTCTTCATCGCAGCATCTTTTATTGAGGTGTGCTTTTTCCGAATATTTTTTATTGTGGCAAAGTCCATTTCCGAGTCACTGTTTGATCTACTCTGAGGAGGGAAGGTGGAGGGCACATTTAAGGTAGGTACCCTGGTGGATGTGGCTGCCGCCGGCTGCAATTCTCTTGGGGTATCCCCCACCTCCATTGATTCCAGGAGTTGAGAAGGCTCCGGCTCCTTTTCGGACCCGTTTCCTCCTCCATCCTTTCCTCTCTGCTGTGGGCCTGAGTCAGTGCTCATGTCATTCAGACTTGAACCAAGCCTTGTGCCTGGGCTCTGCACCACTTTAGGAGGGCTCTGGGTTCTCTGAGGGGCGTAACCCTCACCAGCAGCCTGCTTGGCGGCGCCACTACCCACCTCGTCATCTTCCTCCTCATCCTCCGTTCCTCCCTCACTTAAACCTTCCATCTCACTGTACAGCTCCTCAGATCCAGATTCCACCACAATATCCTCATCACTATAATTACAATTACATTCATCAATTTTGTTCCAACACACCTCACATTTCTGTATCTTATTAGGTTTCCTGTTGCACTCCCTTGCATAATGCCCCTGGACACCACACTTATGGCAGGAGAACTCAGGACAGTCCCTTAGGATGTGCCCCGGCTGGAGGCACATCCTACACACCCTAGCCTG
>NC_141323.1:25670702-25745702 GCF_037954235.1 Aulostomus chinensis | reverse complement strand
GCGTGTTCAGAGTGGTATGGCCGTAAGCCCTTGACTCTCACACACATGGGCTCTATATCCATTTCACTCACTTTACAACCTCAGAAAAAAAGTGACGTGCAACAGCCTCACGGTCTTTTCAAACGCCAAATAGGTGTCCTGTTAATATAAAAGAAAAGAATGTTGATGTCATCTAGAGAAAAGTACTGCATCTGCAATCTGTCTACTTCAAATTACACACTGCATGACATTCCATTCGAAAGCTGTGGAGGGCGCTTCAAGAAAAGGTGTGTGAGGGAAGCTCGCTCATGCTGGTCCCCAAACACTCAAAGCTGCCCTTTCCTAACAATGAAAATAAAAAAGCTTACAGCACCTGGTATTCCCAGGCGGTCTCCCATCCAAGTACTAACCAGGCCCGACCCTGCTTAGCATCCGAGATCAGACGAGATCGGGCGTGTTCAGAGTGGTATGGCCGTAAGCCCTTGAATATTACACACATGGGCTCTATATCCATTTCACTCACTTTACAACCTCAGAAAAAAAGTGATGCGCAACAGCCTCAGGGTCTTTTCACACGTCAAATAGGTGTCCTGTCAATAAAAGAAAAGAATGTTGATGTCATCGAGAGAAAAGTACTGCATCTGCCATCTGTCTACTTCAAATTAACCACTGCATGACATTCCATTCCAAAGCTGCGGAGGGCGCTTCAAGAAAAGGTGTGTGAGGGAAGCTCGCTCATGCTGGTCCCCAAAGACTCAAAGCTGCCCTTTCCTCACAAAGAAACAAAAAAGCTTACAGCACCTGGTATTCCCAGGCGGTCTTCCATCCAAGTACTAACCAGGCCCGACGCTGCTTAACTTCCGAGATCAGACGAGATCGGGCGTGTTCAGAGTGGGATGGCCGTAAGCCCTTGACTCTCACACACATGGGCTCTATATCCATTTCACTCACTTTACAACCTCAGAAAAAAAGTGACGTGCAACAGCCTCACGGTCTTTTCAAACGCCAAATAGGTGTCCTGTTAATACAAAGAAAAGAATGTTGATGTCATCTAGAGAAAAGTACTGCATCTGCCATCTGTCTACTTCAAATTACACACTGCATGACATTCCATTCGAAAGCTGTGGAGGGCACTTCAAGAATAGGTGTGTGAGGGAAGCTCGCTCATGCTGGTCCCCAAAGACTCAAAGCTGCCCTTTCCTCACAAAGAAACAAAAAAGCTTACAGCACCTGGTATTCCCAGGCGGTCTTCCATCCAAGTACTAACGAGGCCCGACCCTGCTAAGCTTCCGAGATCAGACGAGATCGGGCGTGTTCAGAGTGGTATGGCCGTAAGCCCTTGACTCTGACACACATGGGCTCTATATCCATTTCACACACTTTACAACCTAAGAAAAAAAGTGATGCACAACAGCCTCAGGGTCTTTTCACACGCCAAATCGGTGTCCTGTCAATAAAAGAAAAGAATGTTGATGTCATCGAGAGAAAAGTACTGCATCTGCCATCTGTCTACTTCAAATTACACGCTGCATGAGATTCCATTTCAAAGCTGCAGAAAGGCGCTTCAAGAAAAGGTGTGTGAGGGAAGCTCGCTCATGCTGGTCCCCAAAGACTCAAAGCTGCCCTTTCCTCACAAAGAAACAAAAAAGCTTACAGCACCTGGGATTCCCAGGCAGTCTTCCATCCAAGTACTAACCAGGCCCGACCCTGCTTAGCTTCCGAGATCAGACGAGATCGGGCGTGTTCAGAGTGGTATGGCCGTAAGCCCTTGCCTCTGACACACATGGGCTCTATATCCATTTCACACACTTTACAACCTCAGAAAAAAAGTGATGCGCAACAGACTCAGGGTCTTTTCACACGCCAAATCGGTGTCCTGTCAATAAAAGAAAAGAATGTTGATGTCATCGAGAGAAAAGTACTGCATCTGCCATCTGTCTTCTTCAAATTAACCACTGCATGAAATTCCATTCCAAAGCTGCAGAGGGCGCTTCAAGAAAAGGTGTGTGAGGGAAGCTCGCTCATGCTGGTCCCCAAAGACTCAAACCGGCCCTTTCCTCACAATGAAAAAAAAAAGCTTACAGCACCTGGGATTCCCAGGCGGTCTTCCATCCAAGTACTAACCAGGCCCAACCCTGCTAAGCTTACGAGATCAGACGAGATCGGGCGTGTTCAGAGTGGTATGGCCGTAAGCCCTTGACTCTTACACACATGGGCTCTATATCCATTTCACTCACTTTACAACCTCAGAAAAAAAGTGATGCGCAACAGCCTCAGGGTCTTTTCACACGCCAAATCGGTGTCCTGTCAATAAAAGAAAAGAATGTTGATGTCATCGAGAGAAAAGTATTGCATCTGCCATCTGTCTTCTTCAAATTAACCACTGCATGAAATTCCATTCCAAAGCTGCAGAGGGCGCTTCAAGAAAAGGTGTGTGAGGGAAGCTCGCTCATGCTGGTCCCCAAAGACTCAAAGCGGCCCTTTCCTCACAATGAAACAAAAAAGCTTACAGCACCTGGTATTCCCAGGCGGTCTTCCATCCAAGTACTAAGCAGGCCCGACCCTGCTAAGCTTCCGAGATCAGACGAGATCGGGCGTGTTCAGAGTGGTATGGCCGTAAGCCCTTGACTCTCACACACATGGGCTCTATATCCATTTCACTCACTTTACAACCTCAGAAAAAAAGTGACGTGCAACAGCCTCACGGTCTTTTCAAACGCCAAATAGGTGTCCTGTTAATACAAAGAAAAGAATGTTGATGTCATCTAGAGAAAAGTACTGCATCTGCCATCTGTCTACTTCAAATTACACGCTGCATGACATTCAATTTCAAAGCTGCAGAAAGGCGCTTCAAGAAAAGGTGTGTGAGGGTAGCTCGCTCATGCTGGTCCCCAAAGACTCAAAGCTGCCCTTTCCTCACAAAGAAACAAAAAAGCTGACAGCACCTGGGATTCCCAGGCAGTCTTCCATCCAAGTACTAACCAGGCCCGACCCTGCTTAGCTTCCGAGATCAGACGAGATCGGGCGTGTTCAGAGTGGTACGGCCGTAAGCCCTTGACTCTCACACACATGGGCTCTATATCCATTTCACTCACTTTACAACCTCAAAAAAAATGTGATGTGCAACAGCCTCACGGTCTTTTTACACACCAAATAGTTGTCCTGTCAATACAAAGAAAAGAATGTTGATGTCATCTCGAGAAAAGTACTGCATCTGCAATCTGTCTACTTCAAATTACACACTGCATGACATTCCATTCGAAAGCTGTGGAGGGCGCTTCAAGAAAAGGTGTGTGAGGGAAGCTCGCTCATGCTGGTCCCCAAACACTCAAAGCTGCCCTTTCCTAACAATGAAAATAAAAAAGCTTACAGCACCTGGTATTCCCAGGCGGTCTCCCATCCAAGTACTAACCAGGCCCGACCCTGCTTAGCATCCGAGATCAGACGAGATCGGGCGTGTTCAGAGTGGTATGGCCGTAAGCCCTTGAATCTTACACACATGGGCTCTATATCCATTTCACTCACTTTACAACCTCAGAAAAAAAGTGATGCGCAACAGCCTCAGGGTCTTTTTACACACCAAATAGGTGTCCTGTCAATAAAAGAAAAGAATGTTGATGTCATCGAGAGAAAAGTACTGCATCTGCCATCTGTCTACTTCAAATTAACCACTGCATGACATTCCATTCCAAAGCTGCGGAGGGCGCTTCAAGAAAAGGTGTGTGAGGGAAGCTCGCTCATGCTGGTCCCCAAAGACTCAAAGCTGCCCTTTCCTCACAAAGAAACAAAAAAGCTTACAGCACCTGGTATTCCCAGGCGGTCTTCCATCCAAGTACTAACCAGGCCCGACCCTGCTAAGCTTCCGAGATCAGACGAGATCGGGCGTGTTCAGAGTGGTATGGCCATAAGCCCTTGACTCTCACACACATGGGCTCTATATCCATTTCACTCACTTTACAACCTCAGAAAAAAAGTGACGTGCAACAGCCTCACGGTCTTTTCAAACGCCAAATAGGTGTCCTGTCAATACAAAGAAAAGAATGTTGATGTTATCTAGAGAAAAGTACTGCATCTGCCATCTGTCTACTTCAAATTACACGCTGCATGACATTCAATTTCAAAGCTGCAGAAAGGCGCTTCAAGAAAAGGTGTGTGAGGGAAGCTCGCTCATGCTGGTCCCCAAAGACTCAAAGCTGCCCTTTCCTCACAAAGAAACAAAAAAGCTCACAGCACCTGGTATTCCCAGGCGGTCTTCCATCCAAGTACTAACCAGGCCCGACCCTGCTTAGCTTCCGAGATCAGACGAGATCGGGCGTGTTCAGAGTGGTATGGCCGTAAGCCCTTGACTCTCACACACATGGGCTCTATATCCATTTCACACACTTTACAACCTAAGAAAAAAAGTGATGCGCAAAAGCCTCAGGGTCTTTTCACACGCCAAATCGGTGTCCAGTCAATAAAAGAAAAGAATGTTGATGTCATCGAGACAAAAGTACTGCATCTGCCATCTGTCTACTTCAAATTAACCACTGCATGATATTCCATTCCAAAGCTGCGGAGGGCGCTTCAAGAAAAGGTGTGTGAGGGAAGCTCGCTCATGCTGGTCCCCAAAGACTCAAAGCTGCCCTTTCCTCACAAAGAAACAAAAAAGCTTACAGCACCTGGTATTCCCAGGCGGTCTTCCATCCAAGTACTAACCAGGCCCGACGCTGCTTAACTTCCGAGATCAGACGAGATCGGGCGTGTTCAGAGTGGGATGGCCGTAAGCCCTTGACTCTCACACACATGGGCTCTATATCCATTTCACTCACTTTACAACCTCAGAAAAAAAGTGATGCGCAACAGCCTCAGGGTCTTTTCACACGCCAAATCGGTGTCCTGTCAATAAAAGAAAAGAATGTTGATGTCATCGAGAGAAAAGTACTGCATCTGCCATCTGTCTTCTTCAAATTAACCACTGCATGAAATTCCATTCCAAAGCTGCAGAGGGCGCTTCAAGAAAAGGTGTGTGAGGGAAGCTCGCTCATGCTGGTCCCCAAAGACTCAAAGCGGCCCTTTCCTCACAATGAAACAAAAAAGCTTACAGCACCTGGGATTCCCAGGCGGTCTTCCATCCAAGTACTAACCAGGCCCGACCCTGCTAAGCTTCCGAGATCAGACGAGATCGGGCTTGTTCAGAGTGGTATGGCCGTAAGCCCTTGACTCTCACACACATGGGCTCTATATCCATTTCACTCACTTTACAACCTAAGAAAAAAAGTGATGCGCAACAGCCTCACGGTCTATTCAAACGCCAAATAGGTGTCCTGTCAATACAAAGAAAAGAATGTTGATGTCATCTAGAGAAAAGTACTGCATCTGCCATCTGTCTACTTCAAATTACACGCTGCATGACATTCAATTTCAAAGCTGCAGAAAGGCGCTTCAAGAAAAGGTGTGTGAGGGAAGCTCGCTCATGCTGGTCCCCAAAGACTCAAAGCTGCCCTTTCCTCACAAAGAAACAAAAAAGCTTACAGCACCTGGTATTCCCAGGCGGTCTTCCATCCAAGTACTAACCAGGCCCGACCCTGCTTAGCTTCCGAGATCAGACGAGATCAGGCGTGTTCAGAGTGGTATGGCCGTAAGCCCTTGCCTCTGACACACATGGGCTCTATATCCATTTCACACACTTTACAACCTCAGAAAAAAAGTGATGCGCAACAGCCTCAGGGTCTTTTCACACGCCAAATCGGTGTTCTGTCAATAAAAGAAAAGAATGTTGATGTCATCGAGAGAAGAGTACTGCATCTGTCATCTGTCTTCTTCAAATTAACCACTGCATGAAATTCCATTCCAAAGCTGCAGAGGGCGCTTCAAGAAAAGGTGTGTGAGGGAAGCTCGCTCATGCTGGTCCCCAAAGACTCAAAGCGGCCCTTTCCTCACAATGAAAAAAAAAAGCTTACAGCACCTGGTATTCCCAGGCGGTCTTCCATCCAAGTACTAACCAGGCCCGACCCTGCTAAGCTTCCGAGATCAGACGAGATCGGGCGTGTTCAGAGTGGTATGGCCATAAGCCCTTGACTCTCACACACATGGGCTCTATATCCATTTCACTCACTTTACAACCTCAAAAAAAATGTGATGTGCAACAGCCTCACGGTCTTTTTACACACCAAATAGTTGTCCTGTCAATACAAAGAAAAGAATGTTGATGTCATCTAGAGAAAAGTACTGCATCTGCAATCTGTCTACTTCAAATTACACACTGCATGACATTCCATTCCAAAGCTGTGGAGGGCGCTTCAAGAAAAGGTGTGTGAGGGAAGCTCGCTCATGCTGGTCCCCAAACACTCAAAGCTGCCCTTTCCTAACAATGAAAATAAAAAAGCTTACAGCACCTGGTATTCCCAGGCAGTCTCCCATCCAAGTACTAACCAAGCCAGACCCTGCTTAGCATCCGAGATCAGGCGTGTTCAGAGTGGTATGGCCGTAAGCCCTTGAATCTTACACACATGGGCTCTATATCCATTTCACTCACTTTACAACCTCAAAAAAAATGTGATGTGCAACAGCCTCACGGTCTTTTTACACACCAAATAGTTGTCCTGTCAATACAAAGAAAAGAATGTTGATGTCATCTAGAGAAAAGTACTGCATCTGCAATCTGTCTACTTCAAATTACACACTGCATGACATTCCATTCGAAAGCTGTGGAGGGCGCTTCAAGAAAAGGTGTGTGAGGGAAGCTCGCTCATGCTGGTCCCCAAAGACTCAAAGCGGCCCTTTCCTCACAATTAAAAAAAAAAGCTTACAGCACCTGGTATTCCCAGGCGGTCTTCCATCCAAGTACTAACCAGGCCCGACCCTGCAAAGCTTCCGAGATCAGACGAGATCGGGCGTGTTCAGAGTGGTATGGCCGTAAGCCCTTGACTCTCACACACATGGGCTCTATATCCATTTCACTCACTTTACAACCTCAAAAAAAATGTGATGTGCAACAGCCTCACGGTCTTTTTACACACCAAATAGTTGTCCTGTCAATACAAAGAAAAGAATGTTGATGTCATCTAGAGAAAAGTACTGCATCTGCAATCTGTCTACTTCAAATTACACACTGCATGACATTCCATTCCAAAGCTGTGGAGGGCGCTTCAAGAAAAGGTGTGTGAGGGAAGCTCGCTCATGCTGGTCCCCAAACACTCAAAGCTGCCCTTTCCTAACAATGAAAATAAAAAAGCTTACAGCACCTGGTATTCCCAGGCGGTGTCCCATCCAAGTACTAACCAGGCCCGACCCTGCTAAGCTTCCGAGATCAGACGAGATTGGGCGTGTTAGGAGTGGTATGGCCGTAAGCCCTTGACTCTTACACACATGGGCTCTATATCCATTTCACTCACTTTACAACCTCAGAAAAAAAGTGATGCGCAAAAGCCTCACGGTCTTTTCAAACGCCAAATAGGTGTCCTGTCAATACAAAGAAAAGAATGTTGATGTCATCTAGAGAAAAGTACTGCATCTGCCATCTGTCTACTTCAAATTACACGCTGCATGACATTCAATTTCAAAGCTGCAGAAAGGCGCTTCAAGAAAAGGTGAGTGAGGGAAGCTCGCTCATGCTGGTCCCCAAAGACTCAAAGCTGCCCTTTCCTCACAAAGAAACAAAAAAGCTTACAGCACCTGGTATTCCCAGGCGGTCTTCCATCCAAGAACTAACCAGGCCCGACCCTGCTTAGCATCCGGGATCAGACGAGATCGGGCGTGTTCAGAGTGGTATGGCCGTAAGCCCTTGACTCTGACACACATGGGCTCTATATCCATTTCACACACTTTACAACCTCAGAAAAAAAGTGATGCGCAACAGCCTCAGGGTCTTTTCACACGCCAAATCGGTGTCCTGTCAATAAAAGAAAAGAATGTTGATGTCATCGAGAGAAAAGTACTGCATCTGACATCTGTCTTCTTCAAATTAACCACTGCATGAAATTCCATTCCAAAGCTGCAGAGGGCGCTTCAAGAAAAGGTGTGTGAGGGAAGCTCGCTCATGCTGGTCCCCAAAGACTCAAAGCGGCCCTTTCCTCACAATGAAACAAAAAAGCTTACAGCACCTGGGATTCCCGGGCGGTCTTCCATCCAAGTACTAACCAGGCCCGACCCTGCTAAGCTTCCGAGATCAGACGAGATCGGGCGTGTTCAGAGTGGTATGGCCGTAAGCCCTTGACTCTCACACACATGGGCTCTATATCCATTTCACTCACTTTACAACCTCAGAAAAAAAGTGACGTGCAACAGTCTCACGGTCTATTCAAACGCCAAATAGGTGTCCTGTCAATACAAAGAAAAGAATGTTGATGTCATCTAGAGAAAAGTACTGCATCTGCCATCTGTCTACTTCAAATTACACGCTGCATGACATTCAATTTCAAAGCTGCAGAAAGGCGCTTCAAGAAAAGGTGTGTGAGGGAAGCTCGCTCATGCTGGTCCCCAAAGACTCAAAGCTGCCCTTTCCTCACAAAGAAACAAAAAAGCTTACAGCACCTGGTATTCCCAGGCGGTCTTCCATCCAAGTACTAACCAGGCCCGACCCTGCTTAGCTTCCGAGATCAGACGAGATCAGGCGTGTTCACAGTGGTATGGCCGTAAGCCCTTACCTCTGACACACATGGGCTCTATATCCATTTCACACACTTTACAACCTCAGAAAAAAAGTGATGCGCAACAGCCTCAGGGTCTTTTCACACGCCAAATCGGTGTTCTGTCTATAAAAGAAAAGAATGTTGATGTCATCGAGAGAAGAGTACTGCATCTGTCATCTGTCTTCTTCAAATTAACCACTGCATGAAATTCCATTCCAAAGCTGCAGAGGGCGCTTCAAGAAAAGGTGTGTGAGGGAAGCTCGCTCATGCTGGTCCCCAAACACTCAAAGCGGCCCTTTCCTCACAATGAAAAAAAAAAGCTTACAGCACCTGGTATTCCCAGGCGGTCTTCCATCCAAGTACTAACCAGGCCCGACCCTGCTAAGCTTCCGAGATCAGACGAGATCGGGCGTGTTCAGAGTGGTATGGCCGTAAGCCCTTGACTCTGACACACATGGGCTCTATATCCATTTCACTCACTTTACAACCTCAAAAAAAATGTGATGTGCAACAGCCTCACGGTCTTTTTACACACCAAATAGTTGTCCTGTCAATACAAAGAAAAGAATGTTGATGTCATCGAGAGAAAAGTACTGCATCTGTCATCTGTCTACTTCAAATTACACACTGCATGACATTCCATTCGAAAGCTGTGGAGGGCGCTTCAAGAAAAGGTGTGTGAGGGAAGCTCGCTCATGCTGGTCCCCAAAGACTCAAAGCTGCCCTTTCCTAACAATGAAACAAAAAAGCTTACAGCACCTGGTATTCCCAGGCGGTCTCACATCCAAGTACTAACCAGGCCCGACCATGCTAAGCTTCCGAGATCAGACGAGATCAGACGAGTTCAGAGTGGTATGGCCGTAAGCCCCTGACTCTGACACACATGGGCTCTATATCCATTTCACTCACTTTACAACCTCAGAAAAAAAGTGATGCGCAACAGCCTCAGGGTCTTTTCACACGTCAAATAGGTGTCCTGTCAATACAAAGAAAAGAATGTTGATGTCATCGAGAGAAAAGTACTGCATCCTCCATCTGTCTACTTGAAATTACACGCTGCATGAGATTCCATTTCAAAGCTGCAGAAAGGCGCTTCAAGAAAAGGTGTGTGAGGGAAGCTCGCTCATGCTGGTCCCCAAAGACTCAAAGCTGCCCTTTCCTCACAAAGAAACAAAAAAGCTTACAGCACCTGGTATTCCCAGGTTGTCTTCCATCCAAGTACTAACCAGGCCCGACCCTGCTTATCTTCCAAGATCAGACGAGATCGGGCGTGTTCAGAGTGGGATGGCCGTAAGCCCTTGACTCTTACACACATGGGCTCTATATCCATTTCACTCACTTTAAAACCTCAGAAAAAAAGTGTCGTGCAACAGCCTCACGGTCTTTTCAAACGCCAAATAGGTGTCCTGTCAATACAAAGAAAAGAATGTTGATGTCATCTAGAGAAAAGTACTGCATCTGCCATCTGTCTACTTCAAATTACACGCTGCATGACATTCAATTTCAAAGCTGCAGAAAGGCGCTTCAAGAAAAGGTGTGTGAGGGAAGCTCGCTCATGCTGGTCCCCAAAGACTCAAAGCTGCCCTTTCCTCACAAAGAAACAAAAAAGCTTACAGCACCTGGTATTCCCAGGCGGTCTTCCATCCAAGAACTAACCAGGCCCGACCCTGCTTAGCATCCGAGATCAGACGAGATCGGGCGTGTTCAGAGTGGTATGGCCGTAAGCCCTTGACTCTGACACACATGGGCTCTATATCCATTTCACACACTTTACAACCTCAGAAAAAAAGTGATGCGCAACAGACTCAGGGTCTTTTCACACGCCAAATCGGTGTCTTGTCAATAAAAGAAAAGAATGTTGATGTCATCGAGAGAAAAGTACTGCATCTGCCATCTGTCTTCTTCAAATTAACCACTGCATGAAATTCCATTCCAAAGCTGCAGAGGGCGCTTCAAGAAAAGGTGTGTGAGGGAAGCTCGCTCATGCTGGTCCCCAAAGACTCAAAGCTGCCCTTTCCACACAAAGAAACAAAAAAGCTTACAGCACCTGGTATTCCCAGGCGGTCTTTCATCCAAGTACTAACCAGGCCCGACGCTGCTTAACTTCCGAGATCAGACGAGATCGGGCGTGTTCAGAGTGGTATGGCCGTAAGCCCTTGACTCTCACACACATGGGCTCTATATCCATTTCACTCACTTTACAACCTCAAAAAAAATGTGATGTGCAACAGCCTCACGGTCTTTTTACACACCAAATAGTTGTCCTGTCAATACAAAGAAAAGAATGTTGATGTCATCTAGAGAAAAGTACTGCATCTGCAATCTGTCTACTTCAAATTACACACTGCATGACATTCCATTCGAAAGCTGTGGAGGGCGCTTCAAGAAAAGGTGTGTGAGGGAAGCTCGCTCATGCTGGTCCCCAAAGACTCAAAGCTGCCCTTTCCTCAAGCTGAAGTTAAAAGAATTGCAAATTAATCCTTCACAGGTACTTGTTCACAGAGATGGATGAAATAAAAATTGAATATATTCTAGTATTATAAAAATACAATGAACAAAATTATTAACAATGAGTAAGAGGATTTTCAAAACAAAACAAACAGTGTCTTTCTTGGTTCTGAACTTTCGTTTCACTGAAAATAAAAATCTTTTTTAGTTAGATAGTTTCACATCAAATACCCTCAAGTCATCCTTTACACCTCAATTGTAAGGAAAAAAAGTTTCCTCTACAAAAGATAACCCTTTTGTTTTTTAAAAATATACATCATATTTAATCCCTTTCAGAATCCTTAAGTTACCTTCTAAAACGGTATTCTTTAATTTACAACAACTAAAACTCAATATTTTACCTGTGGGCACACACACATTCATATGAAACACCTTAAATTAAATTTTTACCTGTTTCAGGCCTGTTTATTGAAGCTCGTGTGCGGTCGGGGCTTCACAACTGTAATGGCCGCTTCACTCGCAGCTGAGCACACAATAAAAGCAAGTGCATGTGTATGTGTATGTTAGTCCTCACAAATCCAGGGTTTTATTAGAAGGGGGAGAACGGGAATGGAGGATGAGAGTCTGAATGGTAATGGCAATGGCGGTGGCAGTCACAATCCAAACACTCACACGCAATGGCGGGACAGCGAAAGTCACGAAGAAGAAAACACAGCAGGACAGGGCACAGCAGAACAGCAGAGCCATCGGATGGAAACCCGTCTCTCTCTCTCCAATGTCCGTCTCCTTCAAGCATATTATCTTAATTTAGCCACAATTATCAAACATTATCTCGTGTCGAATTCGCATTACCTTTACTTTCGCTCCAAAAATATTACAACGCTAAAGCTACGATTTGCAGGCACATTAGCACGGAATGCTATCCCTAGCTAGCACGTCGCTAACCATGTACACATCCAGTCTCTTTTCACTATAACAGTTAGATAAAGCTAAAAATACAGGCATAAATATTCACCTCTCGAAGGTCACACAGAAGTTTACATCAGGACCACCAGTCGTCGACCTCCAAAATAAACTTAAATGCTCTCCACACAAATGATGCCTCCCCTCTTAACTCTCTGATCATTGCCTCTGTTTCTCTCCCCATGCGCGCTAACTACTCACTTCACAAACCTGCGCCACTAGTCCCACCCCTTACACAGTAACTTTCCTCTCATTGGCTTTTGCGGTCTTAATACACCCAAAGATAAGACAGGAATGAAATGATTGACAGGTAACAATTGAGGTTACATATAAACACGGCTTCTTCCCCTCTCCTTATTCTCAGATCACTGATCTTTTACAGACTCAGAGAACTTAAAGACCTTTATATGAATTTATTTTTTAACCGTAAATAGTTTTACTTTTTAAATGTTACATATTATATTTATGCTTTTAACCTGCTCACATTATAACCAATTTTAAAGATCATGAACTCTATTTATTTTTGAACTTTTTAACACATCTTTTTATGCTTTTTATGCGATGTAATTTATTTGATTTTTGTACAGGGCTACATGTTGTATGATAACAAGAGTGTATATTGTTTACAATGTGTTACAGTCAATGGGTGGCACGGTGGTACCGTTGTTAACAGTGTCGCCTCAAAGCAAGTTCAAGTCCTGGCTCGAGCACAGGTTCTTTCTGTGTGGTGTGTGCATGTTCTCTCCGTGCCTGCGTGGGTATTCTGTCTGCAATGGACTGGCTACCTGTCCAGGGTGAAACCTGCCTCTCACCTGAAAGCCACTGGGAAAGGCTCCAGCCTCCCCCTGCAACCCTTAACAGAAATAAGCTGGGATGCATGGAAGTATAGAAAGTGGATACAATGAAGCGCATACAAATTTTTCGAACGCACGAAAAAGTCTCACCTTTTGTTTTTTTCATTTTGGTTAGTTTGGAAGCATGGAATTTCTGACAAAGCCTAAGTTTGTATTGTTTATTCACTGATTTTTCTGACAATTTACAAACAAAGCTTTCAAAACTGAGAGGACAAGCAGTGGTGTTTAAGATCAACACCCAACATGGGGCTTGAACCAACAACCCTGAGACTAAGAGTCTCATGCTCGACTGACTGAGCTAATCAGGTTACGTCAGTGTAAGTCCCATAGCATGAACTGGTCAGAGTGAGAGACTCACAGTCCTGTGAGTGATCACCCACCCATCTATCCATCCATCCATCCATCCATCCATCCATCCATCCATCCATTTTTCCGCTTATCCTGTTAAGGGTCACAGGGTGGGGCTGGAGCCTATCCCAGAGGGGACATTACCTTGGACAGGTCAGTGGTCCATCGCAGTCCACCGCAGCCAACAAATATTGACAGACAACCATTCACACTCACAGCCATACCTACAGTCAATTTAGAGTTGCATTTCCATTTGCATGTCTTTGGACTGTGGAAGGAAGCTGGAGTACCTGGAGAGAACCAGCACAGGGAAAACATGCAGACACTCTCAGGATTTATTCCAATGAAGCGCCTAAAAAAGGAGTGTTGGAACTCACTCAGATGAATGAGACATTATAAGCCATCAAATATATACATGTAGATATAGTGTTGGAGATCCAAAAAAATAGGGAGAAAAGAGAAGAGAAGAAGAAGAAGAAAAAAACAGCTTCTTTAACCAGATAACATAGTTGTCTATTTCAATGTTTGAGGTCTGAAAAAAATAACTGATTAACTGTGAAATGTGATGGACAGGCAAGTACTTACTAGGATCAGGGCAGCTGGAAAATAGGCTCCTGCATCTGTAGGCAATATCAGAGACAAAGAAAAATCAACACAAATGAGCAGGCACTTGAACGATGCTAAAACCACTCTTTTTTAAACAAATACAACCACAGCTCCTGATCTATGGCCTTAAGTACACTGTAATCATGCCATCAGACAGACTCATGCCAGAGCAGTAGCCTAGCACAAGATGGAGGAACGTAATTGCATGTAAACACAGTCAGTGTGCACTCATCTTAATATGAACCGACTTAACTGTTGTGTGACACGTATATTGTGTGTACTGTAAAATGGTTCAGACTATCAGAAAGCTTCATGAATTCACAGGCAAAATACAGATGTCGCACACATTAATTTGTGGAGGCTCGAGATGTAAAAAGTAAAGTCAACTCTCTGTGTTTTTTGGATTAATTTGCAAGCATTTTCAACATTTTGGCTAGCTGCTAAATCTGGCTAGCATGATGTGCACCGAGTGTAATTATCAATGCAAATGTGGCAGGATGAGAGGTCCCATCCTAGCAGTGAGACTGGTTGGTGATGCCTGACTTGGCTTGTACCATCATGAGCCAACCAGTGTGTGGCGCTGCTCTATAAATAGGGGCAGCATCTACCTGGTCAATCTCTTGCTCTTGGGGTTCGGGGTCCTCCCACTTCCTGGTCACATCGCTTCCTCCTCTGATCGCCTCACGCCTGCCTTCTCGCCACCGTCTGTGCTGGTATGTAGCAGTAGCTCCCTGTAGCTCGTGTTGCATGCTGATCATGCACGTTTTTCATATTCACGTGTTTAATTGTAGGCGTCCGGCTTTTGGGACACGGTCCCTTAATCGCCGCTAGTGGGGAACCCCCCCCCCCCCCGATCTGACGTGCAGAGGCTGTTTGCCACAGCATACTAGCTGTGAAACCCTTTGCTCTGCATGCGTGCGATCTACACCTGATTGGCACAGCTGGTGAGCCGTGACACTGAGGAAGAACTAGCTGCTGCTTTGCTACCGGGCGCTGTCTTGCCAGACTACCCTGCTTTGCTAGATGCTCCTGCTTTGCTGTGGCTGCTGTTTTGCTACAGACTACCCTGCTTTGCTGTGGCTGCTGTTTTGCTACAGACTACCCTGCTTTGCTCTGGCTGCTGTTTTGCTACAGACTACCCTGCTTTGCTCTGGCTGCTGTTTTGCTACAGACTACCCTGCTTTGCTCGGGCTACTGTTTTGCTACAGACTACCCTGCTTTGTTACAGGCTCCTGCTCTGCTATTAGCCCGCTCTGCTACTAGCCTGTTCTACGACCTACTGGCCATCTACACATGTTTTGCTTGTTTGTTTGTTCACTGTTTACTGTGTTCACTGGAGTGCTCTGCTTCTGTGTTAATGAATTGGAATCTGCTGTGTGTTGAACTGGAGGTTGTTTCAGTAATTCACCTTGTTTAACCAGAGTCTGCCAGATCCTGATGTCCACCGTGTGGCGCCACTGAACTGTCCTTCATGGTGCTCTGAAGGTTTGGATCTGCATTGTTTCCCATTCCTCTGCTTGGGCTTCAGGGTGTAGCAAGCTGCTGGACGGCTATCCGTTAGCTCCCTGGTCTAGCAATGGAGAAATGAACTCGTTTCTGGTTATTTTGGGGTATTTTTCCTTGCTAATTTGTGTTTAATAATTAAATCTTGTTTCTCGAATTAATTTGTAAATTGTTTTGAGTTTGGTTCTGTTTTTTTTTGTTTAGTTTTGGAGTTAAATTATAATTCTTGTCATTTCGTTTCAGGTACTGGAAGTCCTGGCGTCGCTTTGCCTCTTGTGTGCTGTGCACCCCTGTTTTGCTTTAATCATGTGGTTTTTTTTTTTTAAATGTGATGTCCCAATTGATCAGGGTGTCTTCTGCCTTGGGATCCCTCCCCCCCACTGGTAAGCTCCAGACTTGTTTAGATTCATTCTTGTTCTCTTTTTAATCTGCTGGCCTGTTTACAATAAAATATTTTTGTCATGGAACCACGTCTCCTGCCAATTAGTAAATGAACCTGTGAGTGCCTTTTGGTCGGTACGTTAACTATTTCCTTGGGCGAAATTCCCAAGGTGGCATTGTCCGGCTTTGGTCACTACTATATTTTAATAAGTGCACCCCCCACTCGTGTGTGTCGCCACACAAACTGGAAACTTCACTTAGCCTCCACTGGCCTACAGACTTTGCGCCAATGTCTACAATAAATGCAATCGCTACTCACCAAATGACTGTGATTGAGATGGATGACGAAAACCAAGGCTCTTGCCTCACATGTGCAGCTCAGGAGATTCTCCTTGCGTCCATAAGGCAAAGATACTGTTGATTTATTTACAGTGAAGTACTGTATTTTAGCATTACAGCATAGTTCTGTTAAACAGTCATGGGGTGTAATTTAACAGATTCCAATTAGAATTAACGGCAAAGTACTGTAATTTTAAAAACGGTGATACTATTGAAATCTTGTAGTAAATTTACAGCAATTGCTTGCAGTGTACAAGTCCCACCGCTTTCATAAAATTCATCATTGGATTCCGGACGACCCCTGCTACTCGGCTACGGTGGGCGGGAGGAGGCTCAGGCCCGAACAATGCTGACTGCAGCTTTAATTTATTCCTAGGTTGATGTAATACTCTGATAAATCAGTGGTATTTATTTCATGATTTTCATAGGAATAAGTTAAGAATAAAATGCCAGTTCATGGTTAAGCTAAAATTTACATAAATTAGTATTCTGAAGAAGATATTAAAATGTATAAAATTTGTTTAAAATTAGTACTTTCAAAAAATGATGTTTAGTACTTTCAAAAAAACATCATTTCATGGGGTGTGAATGTCTTTCAAAAATGTTAAAGTAATTCTATTACGTTAGGTTACGTGCGTGAGTTCATGACCTTTAGTGTTTACACTTCCGGGAGAAACGCGCGCGAGGAAGGAGCATCGTGTAATGGCTTAACGTTATCGGAGTTTGGAGACTGTGTCGTCGGAGAGGAGTTTTTATCGGTAACGGACTGTGAACTGTAATTGACCGACGTGATCGGAGTGCGTGAGTCGGATTCTCCGCCACCGATTGTGTTTTGTTGAGCACCAGGCAAGTCCAGTTACAGAAGCTAGCGGGAGCTAGGCTAACGCTGTCCACGCTGAAGGGAGACGCCGCTGCACGGATGGGACAGGAGCTTCGGATAGTCGCCTCGGGAGAGAGTCGTTAACGGCGGACGCGTCACTGCTGCCGACGGAGTCGGAGGACGGGTCGTGGTTCCCGACGGAGCCGGAGGATGTGCCGCTGCTGCCGAGTCACGGAGGTCTGTTGCTGCGGGCTGCTGCGAGCGGGACGGTTGCTGCCACAACGAGCGAGGGATTCATCGGCTGCGGTCCGGTATTGTTGACGTCACCGACACATGGGGGGATCTGGTAAAGGTTTCCATTATGAGCTCCAACTAAAGCGCGCCAACGAAAGTAAACAAGAGTGCACTCGAAATAAAATTAGACAGTTGAAAAAAAGACAAACAATATACCCCGGGGTTCTTCTTTTTATTTTCTATAGTCTTGTTTATTCAAGGTTTGAATGTGTTTTTCTGCAAGCCTTTAATACATTTTCTAAACTGAAATCTTGTGTTGTTTCATTGAATTTGTGTGTTGTTACTGAAGCTTTACAGCAGAGTTTAAAGGTCAAGTGTTCTCCCCATAGCCTCCAGTTGAATATTTAAGAGTGAGAATCATACATTGCCCTAGATTGATATTAATTATTCCAGATGGGACTTTTACCATACAAGATATTTGAAATGAGTTAAAGTGTTCCCTGTAAGCCTAAGGTGGGTTTTAATATTGGAGCCGGTGGTAAAAGGGTTACATTTAGAAATCTAAACCCCTGCTACCATGAGCACACATGGAAATAAAGACTCAACTGACCGCTCGGTCTACTTCAGCTAGCACACTGAACAATACTGTTGTTTACTTGCTAGCTGATAAGTGAGCAGCTGATGTTTGCAATAACATTGAAATAAACTAAAAATAGAGTCAATAGCTCAAATCCTATCACCACCAAAGGAGCCACGTCTTTAACACTTCAATCTCATAGCGACTCCTCAGGATTTCTTCTTCTCTCCATTGCATTTTGTAGGAGGCTCCTGCCGGTCCACACTGCCTTCCCCCTAACAGATTCAGCTACTGAGACTAAAGTTCGTCAGTAAGCTCAATGCATAAAAGTGACTTAATATTTGTTGAAAACTAAATAGGCGTGAAGCTGTAACCTCACATGAACACTTGAAGTCTAGATTTCAGCTGCATGTGAAGAAATCAGCATAAAATCCTTGTGTTGGTGTTTAAACCTGGACTACCAGAACCAGGCTAAGAGGTGTTTGTCTGTTAGCTGTGAAGCAAACTGAAACATGAAGGCTTTGAGGGTTTGTTCTCAACACAAAGAAAGATTCAATGCTCAAACTGCCAACTCTGTAAAAAAAAAAAAAAATAAATAAATAAATTTTTTTTTTACAAATCTCAGTTTATTTCTTCATGAAGATCTTAATGACGCAATCAGCACCAGAGCACTAAAGTTAAAATTAGTAACACTGTCACTAACGATGGATTTATTTGACCCAATGTAGTTTTCCTGATCAAATATAGTTTTCATCAAAATATTTTATTTTTATCATTAATTATTTCCCAATATGCAACGTCACATAAATGAAAAAATGGAGGACCCTATAAAATGACCTGACGTCAGTGTTCAAGGGTGAAGTCATTTTTGGAATGAAGAAGAGTTCATCCAGCTTTTTTTGCCTCGTGTCTCTGAACCAGCTCATTTGTTGTGTCCACGCAGAGAGAGAGAGGATAAATGTGATCGTGGAGAAGTCCTTTTGTTCTTCAACTTGTCCAACTTGATGGTGAGTCTCCTTTTATCTAGGATTACTGAATGCTTGTGTTATTCATGGCATTGTTAACACTTTATAAACCCTTCATTCAGAGCTGTAAAGAACCTTTAACCTCATATCCCAGACATCAAAGTGGGCCACTAACCGGTGAGATGAAGCTATGCTATGCTGCTACATTCTGAAGAGGTAAAGTAGCAGGTTCTGAGAGTGATGGCTAACCTGGATGTGTTCATCTCCTACTTTAATATCAGCGTCCCAACTTGGAGCTCTGACCACCTCCAGCTTTTTGTTCCTGTTTCTGCTTCAGTCAACAGGGAACTCAAACCTGCAATAGAATCAACAACAATGGAATAGAAAACAGAGGAAGACAAAATATCATAAACTTACAAAGCTGAGAAATGTTCATGAAGAATAAATGCACACATTATGATTGAGGCCAGAAAGTAAAACTCCACACCAAATGTATTTTGACATGTAGGGATAATGAACTTGAATGTGTTGAAATAGCAGATAAATGAATCCACTGTCACACAACAAGATGATGACCCACTACCACAAGATGGCGTCACAGATCCTGATGCTCTGAGCAGGAAACACCAAGCAAAACATGACTAAAAAGCTCCTGTTGTTCCCTCCATGAAAAACTGTGGCACTGATGAGAAGAAGGATCCCAGCGTCCTCTGAGGATCCATCGCCGCACCATTCGGTAGAAGGATGATCGGGTCGGCACCAGGAGAAACCCTTGTGTCTCCGATGCAGGGAAGATGGAGCACTGAAGAGGCCACATTGTGGCGTCCTAAAGAGGACATTTGGTGGAGCCTGAGACGGCAAACATCATGCCGCCCTTCATCAGAAGAACCACAGCACCAGAAGAAAGAATCCTGGCAGTGACGACAGGGAGGATCAGGGTGTCCTCCTCACCACCACCTTTAAACCTTCAAATGAACTTTCAAAAGCTTCAGAGTGGTGAATGATTTTTTTAAACCTTTTTTTTTGTTTTTCCTTTCATTCTCATTTGTGCGATTGTCTGATTCATTAGAAATAAACACTGTCTGCTGGGTTTAAATTGACTGTGATTCTCTTTTTGCGTGCAAATTGAAAGTTATGCCAATAAAAACCACAAGTATTGGAAGACCAAAGGAAGAACCCCCAAGATCAGGACCCTGAGATCAAAGTGATCGCTCTGATCTCAGAGGTTTGGGATATTTCACATCCCATGGCCCTTCAAATAAGAGCCCTGTGTCACTGTCTACAAGTTTTAAACCGTATTTGTTTGTGAAAATTAAAACCAGACGACCACTGTGGTCCTTTTTACACGGTAAGTAAAGCCCAGATGCCATGGTGGACCTGTTAGCACCCTGGACTTTGAATCCAGTGACCTGAGTCCAAGTCTCAGTTCCAGCAGGTTTCCTGCAGCCTTCAGAAGAGCTGCTATGTTTCTCTGTAGATAACTAAGTGATGCTCTCAGCAGGTTGAGGGCACCACCAACAAGGGAGGTTATTAACCTCTGACTTGTAGGAAGAAGGTAGGAGATCTCCAACAGGATCCTTCTTTCCTCTGTCCTCCTTGGATCTCATGGATCATCACAGTCAAGTGGAGACCCAAGCTCCTGGATGGATGTGGCACTCAGGAATTGCTGAGTTTTCCAGTGGATTTTGTTCCATCCATGGTTCAGGAGCAGGATTCCTCCTGGTTAACCTTGTATCTATCGACCCCAACTGTGTAGGTTTGGAGAATTTTTCATGTCATGTCAAGAAATCAGGCTGGTGGGTTTTTCAATGAGAGAAATTCTGGTAACTTAATTATGTGGCATGTTTGTTGAAGCAGTAATTAACTGATAAATTAAGGAAGGCGTGGCCAGTCTTTGCTCACAGGTCATACGATGTAGTTAGAAAGTCCTGAATAAATCTGGAGTTCCATGATTTCCTTGTGGTTCATGTTCCTTTTGGCAATGTAGTCTGGAACAAGAGCAAGATGAACCTCCAAATATCAACAGTTTGGATTGCAGGTGATGTCAAGTTGTATTTTGAGGAAACTCCTCCTTGTGTTTGGTTCCATGGTGAAATGGTGAGCACTCTGGACTCTGAATCAGTTATCAGAGTTCGAGTCTCAGGGGGACCTTCCTGTCTGGAATGTGTCCCATGGAACAAACTGATAGAGAGATATTATGTGGTTCTAATGTTCTGGTTCATTTCTTGTCCTTTAGAAAAATGAAATTAATTTCTTATTGCCATGAACACAGACTGTGTGTTTAATGTTAACAATAAATGCAACAACTCAGGAGCCAGTCGCTCCAGTGGAAAAAATTCTACTTTGTCAATGAATTAATTCATTTCATATTGCAGTCTGCCACACAGTCTGAGGAGGCAAACGAGTTTCCCTGTGACGTTCCAACATCGGCCTGGTTTCCTCCAACATAGAGCAGCCACCAAAATCTAACTTCAAATGTTGGATCAAAGTCTACAGAAGAAATGCATTTTCTTTCAATTCACATTTTGTCCATTAACTTCATAATCACTCTTCTCAGTCGCCATCTCATCACATGACTAAAGTTTGGGTTCTGTATTGGTGGTAAAATATCCTTCCATGCCCCTCACTAGTTTGCACACAGAAAAGCATATTTTACTGGTTTCAAATCTCTTAGCGTGTTCTCTCACTTAAACCAGCTGTGGCAGCTTTCATTGTGTGATTGATTTTAAAATATAAAGATGGAACAGAACCATTGGAATAAGATGTCAGGACATTTGAAGGAATGTCAATGTCCTGTTGAAATGTTGCAGTGTGCAGCTGAGGCTCTCTGGCAGTGGCACAAGGAGCCACAATGGCAGAACCTGGACCCTCCTGGAGGAGAACCACAGGTGAGGGCCTTCTTGGCTCCAGATTGATGGAAATCAAGTGTCTGAGGCTGTTAGCAGCCATGAAGTTGATCTGGTTGGGCACTGGTATTTTTTCTTGCTGCAGCTCAGGAGTGATTCAGGAGAAGAGTTTCAGAACCACTGAGGTTTGCCTTTTTTGCCTTTTTTTGTAGTGATTTGGTTTGATACAAATAAAACTGACTTGACTTGATTTGGTGCCTCATGAAGAGAAAATCTGGCCACAAATGTTGGACAAGAGTGTTTGTGGAAGGGTGATTTTTTTTTTTTTTGCAGTGTTGTAAGTCACTGTAACTGCAGCTAAAAGATTGAACTTTCTCCAAATGTCCTCAAGATGGTTTCCAAATGACATCAGTTGTCACAAGAGAAAGTCTGCATGCAAACACACTCAGGTGTGCCCAGCTATTCTTATTAGAACATTCCATCGACTTCATTCTATGTGCAGCCTAACCTTAATCTTAATCTTAACCAAATGTATCTTAATCTTTATTTGAAACTAAACTCAATCCAGACCTTGACTCTGAAATTCATGCAAGAACTAACAAACTGCGCTGTGTTGCATCAGGGCCGGTCTTTGGTCCCCATGAGGAAGAGGACTCCTGATCAGTGTTGATGATGGAAATGGTCTCCAGCACGATAAATCAAGAAATACACACACGCGTAAACACACACAGTGACCCTGCATGTCGTTTCTGTCCAATTTAAATTTTCATTCATTACCCAGAACCTCTCAAAAGCCCTGAAGAAAAAATTGAATATTTGGAGTTTGAAAGCCATAAATAACATCCATATCATATCGTCCATGTCATCTGATCTCATCTTTGTTTGTTGTTTGGAAAGAGGGACAAATTGGTACTTGGTCAAAAAAGAACTCTGGGAAAATGATCCTGCTTTCAGGGAGGTCTTTGGTGAGTTTGCTAAAATTGCAGAGAACCATGACGGAACCAAGCACAAGGCTGCTGCCCTCTGCATCACACGCTGCACTTTGTAGTGTTTGAACTGAATGTGAAGGGTCTGACATCATCACACCAGTACGACAAAAAGTGACCGTGAACCACAAGAAAACCTTCACTGATGAGTCCATGGATCTTATTGATCTGTGCCATTTTCTGATCTTCTTTTTCCGTCTTTGATTTCTTTCTTTGATCTCTAAATTCTGTGCTTTGGTGTCCTTGGTCAGTCTTTGAATTTCTGTTAAAAAAAAAGAACTCAGCATATTTCTGCAGACCATAGATAGGGATTTTACCCACTGCACCATAGCAACCCTCGTTGCTGCTGTGCCATTGAAAAGTAAGACAGCCTGGCAGCCAAGAAAAAACAGAAAAATGTCAACTTAAGATGTATTAAAGACGAGGAGGAAATGTAACCAACCTACAAAGATGGAGGGGAATTGAGACCCACATGTTTGCCATCCTTGATGAACTGTCCACTGGTGCAGGGGATGAGGTCATGGCAATGATCTGGGAGCCAGTCCTGGATGTTAAATGCCCTGATGATGGACAGTGTAGTGGCAAAATGTCTGGTCCACTGACTGAACTCTGCCACAAATGAGGAACAACAGTCAGCAAGGAATAGAAACGAAGAGGAGAAATGGAGAGAACAGAAAAAATGAGAGATCATGGAGGAAAGAGGCTGATATTTGCAAGTGTCCTGACTACAACACAGAAATCTAGAGAAACCATGACCTGGATTACTGAGGATCTCCACTGGCAGTTCATTTCTGTTGATCATAGGGCCATGCTGGGGGAAGCATGAATTCCCCCTGGGACTGACATTGTGGAGCAATGGTCACCTTTCCTGCTGAAATTGTCAATTCTTGTGCTCCCTTCTCTCCACAAAACCATTCCCTTAACGGAGCTCAAACCCCAGTTACAGCTGTGGGAGCCCAACATATGACACACTGGACCATCAGGAACAGCTTTGTGCTTTCAAACAACAGAGACGATACACAATGACTCACGGAACACAGGAATCTCTGGCCTCAGCTGACATGTTGAATTTCAGCAACACTTCATGATGCTGAGCAAACCAATGAGAAGATGAAGGAGGCCGTCAACTCCTTCAAGCTCAACATCTACGCTGCTTTACCCAGGAGGTCAGGAGGTCAAAGCAGAACCTGCACCCTCCTCCTCTGATGTTTACTCCACACAGAAATGAGGGGTCAGTTCAGAAAAGTCAGCTGGACTCTGGGCAAATCTTTTCATTCAGTCAATTGTCTCCACCAACTTAAATATGGGTCTAGACCTGCACAGGTTCCAATTTGTGTCTTGGTCCCAAGGGTTTGTTGAACCAGAGAAGCTTCAACTGGTGACGCTCAGCCAACCATGCATGAAGGTCAAGCTGCATTATCTGCTGTGCTCATTAGCAGGGGAATTAGCTCAAATGGTAGAGTGCCAGTTTAGCATGTGAGAGGTAGAAGGATCCATGGCCTCATTCTCCAGAATACTTTAGCTTGTTCTGTTGATCAGAGGAGCTGCTGTGTGATGAATGCTGATGTTTGTCCACTGCTGTGATAAAGTGTCACCCTGTTACTGATATGTGAATGAACACCTGCTCAGTTCAAAGCTGCAAGGAAACCAGGGACTTTGAACCACACAGTGAAAGAGTTTGTCACCAGCCTTTAAAATTCCCACCATCTCCTGAATGTGGAGCAACTTGTCCTGCCAAAACTGTCACCTCTACCATTCTTAATAACACCTGTCCTGACAGCCAATCAAGCTCGAGCTGCAGCGGTGAAAGCGCCGAATGCCAGCCACCATACACAATGACTCAGGCAACACAGGAATCTGTTGACTCAGCTTGAGGAGCAGAGGGTCCACCAAGACAAGCATACACCTTCATTCTTGATTCTTTATTTCAAGGGTAGCCCCTTGAGATGCACCATCTCATTTTGGAGGGGGTCCTGACAAATAATGACCAACAATAATACAAGTAGATTCTAAACAAAATACCAAACATTTCAACACAAGGACACACACATCATACACCCAAGTACAGGCCAACAATGTTCCCCAAAGCCAAACCCCATCACTCACCATCCAGTATTATACAAAGTATGATCAGAGATCCCACTGCAGAATAAGAGTGGGCCTGTGTACCCATACTCATACATTTCAACACCCATCTAAATAAATACTGCTTACATGCACCATTAAAGTACACAATGCATATTCATACACAAATATCCACATATGTACAGTATAGAGAACAAACAAGAACAAGTACAGAGTGAATCCTGGAGAGAAAAGGTGAGGTGCATCAGAAACAAGAGCAAGATGTTTGAAAATGCTTGATGATTTGAAGATGAGAAAGGAAGTGAGAGACCGAAGTGAGGAGGAAAGGTTGTTCCAATCTGATGGAGCTTTAAATACAACCAGACAAAGCAGAAGGCCGTCCCCACTGATCCTGGATCTGCTCGACATTCCTGTCTGTTAAAAGGAAGGTTTTCATCACCGCTGTTGCAGGATGTACTTGTTGATGGAGAATTGTTGGGTGTAGATTCATTGAAGGAGTTTGGTGCTGGACCTGCTCTACTAGTAAAGAGTCATGAGAGAACTTTTGTTGTGATTTGGTTCCATACAAATAAAAATGACTTGACTTGATTTGGTGCCTCATGAGGAGAAAATCTGGGCACAAAAGTTGGACAAGAGTGTTTGTGGAGGGGTGATTTTTTATTTTTTGCAGTGTTGTAAGTCACTGTAACTGCAGCTAAAAGATTGAACTTTCTCCAAATATCCTCAAGATGGTTTCCAAATGATAAAATTGACTTGAGGAAAATATGAATGTGCGATGACCAGTTTCTTTGCTGATTCTAGGCAGACATAGAAACAAATGATCTCTACACTCTAGGTTGCATTGTGAGCTGAAAGGAATTGAAAGTTGCTTCAAGTATGAAGGGAAATTCAAGCAGACACATTTGAAAATAAATACTGACCAGTGGAGTTGTCTTTGTGTCACGATCCCTGTTTTGTTCACCAAAAATGTCTGCGTTTGGGTCTCCCTCACCATCCACAACCCTCAATCCTGACACTTTGGGAATCATACATGAAATAATGATGGGTTCAATCCAAACACCTGGAAGGGCTGCACGATGGTCCAGTGGTTAGCACTGTGGCCTCACAGCAAGAAGGTTCCGGGTTTGAGTCCCGGCTCGGGCACGGGATCTTTCTGTGTGGAGTTTGCATGTTCTCCCCGTGCCTGTGTGGGTTCTCTGTGGTACTCCGGCTTCCTCCCAACGTCCAAAGACATGCAATTTGGGGACTAGGCTACTTGGGTTCTCTAAATTTACCATAGGTATGAATGTGAGTGTGAATGGTTGTTTGTCTCTGTATGTTGGCCCTGTGATGGACTGATGACCTGTCCAGGGTGAACCCCGCCTCTCGCCCGTAGCCACTGGGATAGGCTCCAGCCCCCCGCGACCCTTACTCGAAAGGAATAAGCGGAAGGTGTGGAAGTCAGTGTCAGCAGTGGAGGTGAGTGTGTGGATGTGATGTCAATGTGTACTGCATGTTGTTGGTGGAAAACAAGGAAAAACAAAAGGACAACAAAAGCACGCCGAGTTGCACGCTGAGCACAAAAGGGAGACAAATGTGTGGGAAGGCGGGGTTAAACAGGCCTAACTGGGAACACTGGCCTGGTCCTCCCAGTCAGCCTAATGACCAGGCTGCTCCAGACCTGTAAAGACACAAACACACCCACCAACAGGACCCTGCACACAGAACACTGCATAGGACCCCAGGCCTGGGGCCGTCACCAGTGTTCCCATAGAAACCACCAGCGGAGTCCAATATGAGGAACATGAACTGTGTTATCATACTTTTCCGGACTTCTTGTGGAAAAAGTCAACAGAACAACAAACGTAATTTTAGCCCACCAGATATTTGCTTGGACACTGAGTTCATGTGAAATTTAAATGACAGCTGAGAATCACGCCAGAGGTCTGGATATTCCAAGTCTTCAACTTTTGCTTTTGTTGTTCCATCAAGAAAGCCAATGAGCCAGTTAGTTGACAACCAAGAATCAGGTCAAACGGAAAACAACATACGATATGAGGTTTTTCTTGTTTCTTGATGGGCAGCCAAAAATATTTTCAGCATTGGATCATTAAAGTCTGTTTCATTTCTGATGTCGTGTTCAAAAATAATTGCTCACCTAAGAAGATTCTAAAAAGTCCGACTTTCTCAGTGATATTCTCTTCTCAGGCTTTCAAATCTTTTAAATTTCCATTTTCCACAAGTGAGTAGAAAGTTGTTACTCTCTTTGAATCCAGGATTTAAATCTAGGGTTCATTTCATGAGGCTTGAACCCAGGATTAAAAGCACATCATTAAATGACTTGTAGTGATATTCTCCTGTTAACATTCCAAATTATTCATTGAGATTTGGACTTTACGGAAACATTTTTCGAGATTTTGGTGGGCCAGTACAGCAGGAACTGGGGCTCATTCATGGTGTGGTTTAAATTTGAGCCTGGGTTTCTTCCCCTGCAAGATAAATCTGGAAAGCATTTTGTTCAATTCAGAAACGGTTTTGAAGGCAATTTCTCCAGTTGGTCCTGGAACTAGAAAGAGATTTTGTGGTCGGACATTTATTTTTACTCTATCAATCCTGTGACTCAGACTCAGAAAGGAAATGGAGTTCCATCTTCTTCTATCATCTTCAAGGAGTTCTGGCCCAATCCAGGTGGAGGTTTTCCTCCATGTGTTCTGGAGGTGAGTGATTAAAGGTCAGAACCTGTGTTTTAGAATGGAGAATTTATATCCAGCAGAGCTTCCCAGTGTTTCAGAGTTTTATTAATGCAGGTCCTGTGTTAGGGGGCTCACTTCAATATGTTAAAACATCATCAGCGTCCAGCGCCACCTTGTGTTCTTCTCCATTTATGTGGACACCTTTAATATTTGTGGTCTCTCTCAACCACTGTACGAGGGGCTCGATATAAAGAGCTGGAAGCAGCAGGAACTGGAGGGTCATGTCTCAGAGTCTGTCTTATTTTGATATCCCATTTGCGTCCTGTTCTTCCTGTTTTAGTTTGATGTCGAACGTCCCCTCTCATTTTCAGGTTACTTCACTTGCCCTTGTCTTCTGTTTGCCTGAGTCTCTCGATGCATCTGAATAGACATCAGGACTCAGAGAGGGAACGACCTCAGCAGAGACTCCTCTATTTAGAGGAAAGGAGAGCTTAGAGAACACTTTTTTGACATCATTCAACATCCTCAGGGACGATCGTTTACAAAGTTCTATTTAATATACGACACATAAAATCACACCACTTGAAGCAGGCTAATGAATAATAAATCAAACATAAAAATGCTTTATTTTAAGATATAAAATATCTTGTGAATATCTGGAGCTTAATTCCAGCAGCAGACCTCCTCAGGTGATGGAATTTATATTTGACATGTTTACCATTAAATGAGACACATTTGCAGTCCATTGAAATCTACTTGTGTTCATGGTGAGTTGATTTCAAAACATGAGCTGACAGAATCTACGTTTAGGGAGGAACCACCATATCCAGGGGTCTGGACCTTTTTGTAGTCAGAGCCATCAAAGTAGCAGACTAAGCTAGCAGACATTAGCAGTGAGAAGAAACTGATACCTGGAGCCTAATTTTGGGTCTGGTCAAGTGATAACAAAATATATGACATCATTGTCAGACTGACACCTGCTCAAAACTGACCAAACACCACCCTGTTGCATAGTGGGAAATTTCTGCTTGGTTTGTGTCCATCAATACACACAAGAAATTTGTCTCATGCTGCTGTGACCCAGATTCGAACCAGTGTTGCTGCGGCCACAACACAGAGTATTAACCACTATACGATCACCGCCTCCTCAACAGCAGCTTGAGATTCGATGTCTTTGTCTCAGGTGAGATCAAAGAAAGAATTCTAAGATCAAACACAAAACTCTGAGATCAAAGGTTGAAGTTCCCCAAGGTTCAATTTTAGCTCAGACCCTCTTCAAGGTGGAACCAGCAGAGGAGCTCAGTAGAGACAACTGGACAGCAGCAGGACAGAACAGAGGCTCTCCACAATGGCAGGAGACAGGAAACAGGTTTGGACCATCTGGGCTTCTGTCCACTTTGATGGTTTTTAAAACATTGAAGGAAATTGTAAAAATCAACATTGTGTTTAAATCATGATTTCTAGTTGAGAGTGTTTGCTCATCTGTTCCAGAAGCTTCTTCTAGAGTTGACCCTGAATGAGTGGAAGGACCTTTTTGATCATCAGGACTGCTTTTTGATGCCCTGATGGTGCATCGGGGTCATCGTGGTCCTCCACCATCTGCAGGGGTTCCAGGACTGTTGTGGTGTTTGTGGGAACTGCAGGGAGAAGCTGAGAACTGGAGAGGAAGTCCTGGACACCAGCAGACCTCTCAACACCTGCAGCATTTTTTCAGCTCCACCAAACCCAACATTCACTGCCTCCTCATCATCTGAGCATCAAAAGCAGCTCAGACCTGCTGCAGCTCAGCAGACCTCAGCCATTTTTAGGATGTCTCCATGATTCTCCTTCACATGATTTTCATTCAGAAACAATAGAATTGTCAAATACCACAACAGTTTTCAGCTTGCTGGTAAACAGTATTTCAACTTCTATTCCACTGTGTAATGGCAGTGACTGATGTGTACTATATGCAGTACTAATCAAGTACAGCCCCTACTGATACTTTATCTCCAATGCTAGGAAGGATAAGAATGTTGAAATGGACCAAGCAGGAATAGAATCTCAAGTCATGTCTACTTTACTGAGCAGCACTCAGTTAATTTCAGGAAACACAAGACATTTTGACCACATGTCAATGAAGTAGTCAGCAAAATAAATATGACACTAAACAGTAGTTGAGGGAGAGCAGAGCTGGAAATAAGACATTACTGGAAGGGGAATAAATCTGAAACATGCAGAACCAGAACACAGCCACAGCTTTCTGTCATTTTCTGTCTCAAATACTTCACAAGCTTCAACTTGGTCCAAAACCTGCTCACCTCTCTGGGTGTCAAGTGTGTCTGCACCGTCTGACCAAACTTTATCAAATGTGTGAATTTTATTTCCTGCAGATGAACTCTGGGCAGTGTTGATTGCAAAAAGAAAAAAAAGTGGGAAAATAATGGAGTCTTTGCCAGAAGTTCCTTCTGGCTCAGGCCCTAAAAAGTTCTGTCAAGTCACATTAGAACCAAGCTCTGGACCAAAGTCTGGTGCTTTTTCAATTTTCAGTCAGTGAGTAATGTTCTATTCATTTTTGTAACTCTATCTTACATTGATACAGAGAGTTGTTTTTAATCTTTTAAATCATGTGACCATCATTATAACAGCTGTTGACCTTGTTTGAACTATTTGATGGTGCTAAATATTGTCAGCTTGCTAACGTTAACTAGCTAACGTTAGCTAGCTACTAATATTATTTTCTAACTTCAGTCCTTAAATTTGGGATTGATTGTGGAAATTGTTCACTTCATCTTTGTGAGCCCAAGGTTTTGTATTGATGATGTCATTGTAACTGCCTTTCTGATTCTTTGCATACATAAAATTAAAATACAAATGTTAGCCTGCTCTTGTTTGTTCCCTCAGCTGCAGGTTTGAAAACTGGTAGCTTAGCTAACTGTGAACCAATGAATGATTAATTGTGTGAGTTTTTCCTTTCAGTTTTCCATGATGGAAGACAACTCAACACAGGTGGTTTCATCACTTTCAGTTGTCTGAAGATTGGAGCACCACGAACCCAGAGGCTGATTCCTGAAACCATCAATAAAACTCTGCATTCACTTCTTCTGAATTTTAATTGATGATGTTTTGATTTCTTCTTCTAGAATCATCTGAACAAACCCTCCCTCAACACAGTGAAGCAAAACTCTTTGGCCTTCATCTGACAGGATGAGTTTCTTTTCCCAGTGATTCCATTGATAAAGTGAAAGCTTTGCAGCTCTCACTGGAAAGTCCTGAGGCTCGTCCCATTCTGAAGCAGGCAGTTGCTCCCAGCCAGCCGACACTTTCCCTCTCTTGTGTAGGAGTGAAGAACAAAATCAAAATAAAGAATTATCACTCTTTCATTGGGGCTCCTTTCTCCTTTTTCTGATACAGAAATTCAAAAGCTTCTATCATTTAGTTTCCAGGAAATGTTGATGACACACTGGGATTTTTTGTTCTCCTGCTGTCACTGTCAAGTGCCAGCTTAACATGTGAGAGGTAGCAGGATCCATGCATGTGTTCATGTTTACAGCAGACAAGGAGGAAACCTTGGAGGATTTAAGGGACTTTTAGCAGTGGTTCACACTTCAGGTGTGAAAGCTTCTGAGTATAAAGTTTTAAGTGAGCGAGCCAGGAGTTGAACCTAGAATCTTCTGACAGTAGTCAGTCATGCTATCCATTGCACCACCAGCCCTGTGAAAACTGCTTCATGTTCATGTGTACTTAATTTTATAGAAAATCCAAACGATCTGGTGGCATTTTCAGGGGACACAATGGTGCAGTGGTCAGCACTGTGGCCTCACAGCAAGAAGGTTCCAGATTTGAGCCCCAGCTGTGGAGTCTGCATGTTCTCCCTGTGTCTGTGTGGGTTCTCTCTGGTACTCCAGCTTACTCCCACAGTCCAAAGACATCAAGAGGAGACGAGGCTCATTGATATTCTAAATTGACTGTAGGTGTGGCTGTGAGTGTGAATGGTTGTCTGTCTCTATGTGTTGGCCCTGTGATGGACTGGTGACTCAACCAGGGTGAACCCCGCCTCTTGTCCGAAGGCTGCTGGGATAGGCTCCCCACACAAACCTTGACATATAATCAGTGGAGAAAAGGAAATTTATCAAAACTCATGACTGAATTTGTTTTGAGAACTGAACTGGATATAAACTCTGAGAATTCAGAGTAAGGACCAGGAGGGTGGTACACAATAATAGATAGGAGGAAATGTGGAGTCTGGATTCTTTTCTAGAATGTGAAGGCAATGACAGTCCTGCCAAGTGACATCACTGACATGAATGGATGACTTCAGTCACGTGACTGGATGACTTCAGTCACAGTCACGTGACTGGATGACTCCAGTCATGTGACTGGATGACAGTGTAGATGCCAATGTAGAGGTTGGGGAAATAGTCTCTGAGAATCCAGCTTGAACCAACGCCCTCCTTGTTTTTCAAAAACCCAAACAGCGACCATCAGTCTCCCTCCAATCCTGTACTTGGGTTCAATGTTGCTGTTCCATTTTGCAGCAGTAGGTGTCGCTGTGATACCAGGTTCAGTTCAAGATTCCCAACTCCAGTTCATGATGGTGACCTCAGTGGCCACAGTGGCAGGGTAAAATGGCGCTTCAGTGGATCATGTGGATCAACTCATGTTCCCATCTCTTATGTTAACGGTCAGTTTTGATCCACGTCTTCAATCAGCTGTAAAATAAACTAAAAACAATTTTCCATCATCCAAGTTGTTTCCCATCTCTTGGTTACCTTGTTAGGCTTCCTTATCCATGGAAATATTGATTTGAATATTTTGTTGTGGGCCTCTGGACCTTTTTTAGTCAGTAAACCCTCAATTTCAGTTAAAAAAATGATAAAATGAAACTCAAGAAAATCATATAAATAAACAAAAGGTTGTTGTGTTTCCCCACCATTACTGAGGGGTGTTAGAACAGTCTTTTAGTTCTTTATTTTAATATCATTAACTTTTGTAACATCCATGGTGTTATGGGTCAGTTTAGACCCTCATATATTTACTTCAAGAAAAAGGGAAAAAAGTCTTTTCTTCAGCAACAGAACTTTAATACAAACACAAAATGAAAAGCAGAAAAAGCCAGAACCCAAAATTTTGATTTGCAAGGTCAAAAAAACAACAACAAGTCAAGCAAATCAAACCAACAGAAACCAACAACTGGTTCAAAACCAGTAACAAAAAAAAACAGAGGAAAAGTCTCTGTGTGCAAGAACATGCATGTGTATGTGTGTGTGTGTGTTTAGATGCGTGTGTGTCAAAAACTGACACACTTTTGGACATGAGCCAACAGTGGTGGTGTCTGTCAAAGAGGTGGAGCTCTGTCCTTCACCTGCAAGATTTCAGCAGGCAGCTCAGGTCCAGTTTTCTTCACTGTGCCACCATGATAAGTTTCCTCCTGAGAAGTTCTTGTCCAAGGTCATAGCTGGTAAAAGAATTGTCACAGTGATACTGGGACCCTGCAGTCCAGTCGTCATATCCAGGACCACACTGGACATGGCCGTCTTTATTTGTTTTGTTGTTGTGCAATGTGAGAGAACATGACAGACCATTTTATACCAAAGACAGGCTGTGTGTGTGTGTGTGTGTGTGTGTGTGTGTGTGTGTGTAACCATGTTAAATTCTTTTAAATAAATAATAATAAATTTTCAACCTGCTATTATTTGTATGCTGTATGATTTCTGAAACCCAAGACTAACTAAGGTGTGCATACTGCAACCTAAAGTATGGTAATGAGGAGAATGATGAAAAATCCACAAGGTGATCAGAAAATAATAAATGTATTCAGGAAAACAAAATCATCTCTGAACATGTGTGATTGAAATATGTCAGTGGGACTGGCAGAATCTGGTTTTACCACAAAGTGTCTCATCCAGAGATCCAAAGAACCAGTAGAGCCTGTTCATCGTCCCTGGGTGGGCTCGAACCACCAGCCTCTCTGTTAACAGCCGAGTGCGCTGACCGATTGAGCCACAGAGACTCTGAGTCTCCTGCTTTTCATGAAGAGTTTTCAGGCTAATTTCAGAGTGTGAGGTCCACACTGCACATTTGAGGGAACATGAAGGACAGATGAGAGTCTGACTGTCATGGCGAAAGCCTTCAGCACTAGAACTGAAACAGCCCCCACCATCTTAACCCCACCAGACATCATCGTCCAGCCTCCAACCAGAGGTCCATCAGTTATCATGGGAGCCACATGTGGAGTCTGGATTCTTTTCTAGAATGAGACGGCAATGACAGTCCTGCCAAGTGACATCACTGACATGAATGGATGACTTCAGTCACGTGACTGGATGACTTCAGTCACGTGACTGGATGACTTCAGTCACATGAATGGATGACTTCAGTCACGTGACTGAAGTGCTGTGGTTCTTCTGATGAAGGGCGGCATGATGTTTGCTGTCTCAGGCTCCACCAAATGTCCTCTTTAGGACGCCACAATGTGGCCTCTTCAGTGCTCCATCTTCCCTGCATCGGAGACACAAGGGTTTCTCCTGGTGCCGACCCGATCATCCTTCTACCGAATGGTGCGGCGATGGATCCTCAGAGGACGCTGGGATCCTTCTTCTCATCAGTGCCACAGTTTTTCATGGAGGGAACAACAGGAGCGTTTTAGTCATGTTTTGCTCGGTGTTTCCTGCTCAGAGCATCAGGATCTGTGACGCCATCTTGTGGTAGTGGGTCATCATCTTGTTGTGTGATAGTGGATTCATTTATCTGCTATTTCAACACATTCAAGTTCATTATCCCTACATGTCAAAATACATTTGGTGTGGAGTTTTACTTTCTGGCCTCAATCATAATGTGTGCATTTTTCTTCATTAACATTTCTCAGCTTTGTAAGTTTATGATATTTTGTCTTCCTCTGTTTTCTATTCCATTGTTGTTGATGATTCTATTGCAGGTTTGAGTTCCCTGTTGACTGAAGCAGAAACAGGAACAAAAAGCTGGAGGTGGTCAGAGCTCCAAGTTGGGATGCTGATATTAAAGTAGGAGATGAACACATCCAGGTTAGCCATCACTCTCAGAACCTGCTACTTTACCTCTTCAGAATGTAGCAGCATAGCATAGCTTCATCTCACCAGTTAGTGGCCCACTTTGATGTCTGGGATATGAGGTTAAAGGTTCTTTACAGCTCTGAATGAAGGGTTTATAAAGTGTTAACAATGCCATGAATAACACAAGCATTCAGTAATCCTTGATAAAAGGAGACTCACCATCAAGTTGGACAAGTTGAAGAACAAAAGGACTTCTACACTATCACATTTATCCTCACTGGTCCATACTTGGGGACCTCTGTACTAAATGGAGAGTTGAAGAAATGGGCTTGTTGTGGCCCTGCGGTCCACAGACCTCCTGTACAGTCACCAAGCGCTAGCAGACACAATCGTAATGGAACCAATTATTTTAAAATGACAGTAACTAGTAAGAAATAAGGCATTACAGCTTTGAAGGAACTTGTCCAGCACTGGTTTGTGAGTGGCTGTTGTCCTGTATTGGCAGGAAAAACTCCTTGAAATGTCATGCAAGTTTTTTCTTCAAAAGAAATGTGTAAAACATTCAGTAATATCCAGGACCAAAGACAAGAGAGGGCAACGCTCCAGGAGTCTTTGATCTCTG
Organism: Aulostomus chinensis; assembly: GCF_037954235.1. Lineage (NCBI taxonomy): Eukaryota > Metazoa > Chordata > Actinopteri > Syngnathiformes > Aulostomidae > Aulostomus > Aulostomus chinensis. Next base: position 25,710,852 of record NC_141323.1, on the reverse strand, counting down.
AATTCTGTCTTTGAACTCTGAATTCTGTGCATTGATCTCTGAATTCTGTGCATTGATCTCCTGCTTCAGTCTTTGATCTCTGACTGATTCTAAACTAATCAAAGGATCACATCAGTATATTGGTCCAGTCTACAGATGGTGATTTTACCAAGTGCACTGCAGCAGTCCTTGTTGCTGTCTGCTGTTGTGTCACAGCAAAGTAAGGAAACAGCCTGACGGTCCTCAGGAGGAAATTCAACAACCTCCAAAGATGGAGGTGAACCTCGACCTGCTCATGTTTGCTGTCCTTGATGAATTTGGGCGGTACTCTGGTGCAGGGGTGAGCTCATTGAGATGATCTGGGAGCAGTCCTGATGTCAAATGGACAAAATGTTTTTTAAATCTCTAATGACTTGTTTGAACTGAACCTACCGGATCCTGTGGTGCCTGATGAGGAGACAACTTGGGTACAAAGTTGAAGAGGAGGGTTTTTGGAGGGGAGATGATTTTTTTTCCATTGTTGTAAATCAAAATAACTCCAACTACATGATAGAATTTTCTCAAAACGTTCTGACTAAGATGGATTCCAAACCAAACCATCTGTCACAAGGGAAAGTCTGCATGTAAACACACACATACACACACAGGAACAGCAGTTTAACATTGTTGGCAGGACTCGAACCTGCGCGGGGAGACCCCAATGGATTTCTAGTCCATCACCTTAACCACTCGGCCACAACAACTACACTCCCATGAACATAAGTAGAGGATAGTAGTAGATTTTTTTAATCTTCTCACAAACACAAACTATTTCACACTTACTCTTTTATAATTTAGTGACAAAATTTGTTTTGCTTTATTTTTTTGAACTGGAGCTTCCTGACAAAGTCAAAAAGCAATGAACAAATTCATGTGCTTCTTTGATGCATTTAAAACCTCCAAACAGGTCACACAGGAGGAAGGTTGAATCATGTGACCATCATTATAACAGCTGTTGACCTTGTTTGAACTATTTGATGGTGCTAAATATTGACAGCTTGCTAACATTAACTAGCTAACGTTGCTAGCTAGCTAATATTATTTTCCAATTTCAGGCCTAAATTTGGGATTGATTGTTAAAATTGTTCACCACACCTTTGTCAGCACCAGGTTTAGTCTTGATGATGTCATTGTAACTGCCTTTCTGATTCTAAAATATAATGCATCCAAGAATAAAAATGTAAAACTGCCCCTCCATGGAAATATCATATTTAATATATTGCAATATTCTTTTCCAGTATACTTCACTATACTTTTGTTTTATCAGAGAGACTTTAATGTCTGTCTTTGGTTTCTAAACTCTGACTCTCCTGTTATTGGTGCTGACTGAATTCTACCACCTGACAGACTGGGAAGGCTCATATTTGTGATGGATCCATAAATATAGGAAGGTCATGTTTCAATGAATTGGTGTGAGATAACTTGTTATTTTGTTTGTGGTTGTCATGGTGACTCGTGGTGTCGGGGCTCCATTGACGATGGCATTTTGTCGTGGTTGTGCACGTGTGCAACTCAAGGTGAACGTACTCACAGTTGATTGAAGCAACTCAGATCAGCTGTTCTGGAACCAGATACTCAGAGTTTCCCATCTCAGAGTGTCAACTCAGGAGTGATTGAGGAGAAGAGTTTCAGAACAGCCACAGTTGGGGGACTTCCATCCAGCCATCCATTTTCTTTACCTGTAAGGGAGTTCAGGGATCTGGAGCTGCTTCGTTCAGGTGGATCCAGAACACAAGATGGGTGTCAGTCAGGACACCAGAAGGAGACCAGCATCTAGAAGGGGAAGATGCTTTAATCTGACACTGTTGTGTCAACAGTTCTGAAATAAGAACAAAAATAAACAGTATTATTTCCACCTCATACTCCTGCATATATTCAAGTGAACAGGGAACACAAATTCATGCACAACTTCTCCTGTGTGTTCATCCACAGTCACTAAACAACAACCAAACCAAACAAAAGGGGGTTTGCTAGCGTGGCGTGCTGAGGTAGAAAGGAGCTGTACAAATTGAGTCCTTTTACCATTTCTTTCCTGGCTGCTTCTGGCAGCGCTGTCGTCACTTCCTGTGACAGTGGGAGGGAAAGGGGTCCCCCTTCAGAATAAGTTTTATAGCATTATGTTACTTCCTCTTCAATATGCCTTCAACAGACCAACTCACTAAACAGCTCAGTGAGGTAGTGTGGCCGAGCGATCTAAGGCGCTGGATTAAGGCTCTAGTCTCTGAGGAGGTGTGGGTTCAAATCCCACCACTGCCATTGTATCCTAGGTCACTGGAGAGGTGTGGCAGCCTCTCTGTGCTGGAGGGGTTGGCTGCTTTTATCACTCGTGGGAAGAAAATGTCCTGAACTTGAGGAGTTCTCCTCATCTTGAACTCACCAAAACAACAATGTGCACTAACGCTGAGCTGCCTTCAAGCCAACAACATCGGCACAGTGTAACCAGAGCCGCAGGCTCCTCCCAGTATATGCAACACTGCCAGTGACAAGTGATGTGGAACTAAATAATCTATAACCAAAAATCTATCACATGACAGGATAAAGGCACATTGAAAGAGTTACTCTTGCAAGACAGGTTTTGAGAAGGTTCACCAAAATAATATAATGTGAAACAATTTCTTTTTTTTAATTGGTTATCTACTCAGCTACACCAGCACCTGGTTCTACAGGCTGAATTAACTCCAGGACGTTGGCCAGTCGTGTCAGTTGAAACCTTATTTGTCCAAATAGCAAAAAAATAAGTCTGATTGTTAATGAAAGGTGTCATCATGGCTTTGAAACTGTGGTTGGGGACAAGACAACATGAGCACATTCATGGAAGAATAGCAATAAAAACAGGAAGTGTTAGTTAGCAAGCACTCACCAGGCTTTCACTATCATATTTGAGTCTAGTGGAACAAAATGGCTGCTGCTGACTGTGCTGCCTGGTGGTGGATCACTCTTTACCATCCTCACAGGCCTTGATGGAACCAAAAAGGCGAGTTCCTGGAGAAGATCTTCAAGGGCGTCGATGTTAAAGCGGTGCCCCAGCTGGCACCAGGCGCTGACCCAGGTCCTGCATGTGAGATACTGTCAGTTCTGTTCTGCCCTGCTCACAACCACAGGCTGGTGTTGAGGCCTGCAGCAACCAGGACCACAGTCACCAAGTGTATAAAGGCTGGTCATTGTGGCAGTGGGAGGAGTCAAAATGAAGACCGATCAATGTGAGCAGGACGTTACTGCAAAGGTAAGAAGAACTTGACCATGTTTCCTACAGTACCCAGGAGGCTTGGTCGTTGTTGGGAAGGAAGTTCCAAAAGCAAAGAGCAGACAGCAGGATATAAAAAGAAAAGATCCAGACACTAAAACTACCAGTAGAAACAAGATGAAATACTCAAAGCTTTGGAAAGATACTACAAGGTTGTATATACATTATTATATACACTACTATTCTCATTGACTCCTAAAGAGGGAAAGGAAGAATTAGAATGTGGATCATATGAGCTGATTTCAGTGTTAAGTCCATCCCTCCATCCACTTTCTATTCTTATCCTTTAAGGGTCACGGGGGGGGGGGGGCGATCCCAGGTGACATTGGGCAAGAGGCAGGGTTCACCCTGGACAGGTCACCAGTCCATCAGGAGAAATTAGGTGGCCGAAACTAAATCATTAGTCAGATCAAATTCAGATTAAAGCAAGAGTCTCCAGATCAAAGTCAGAATTCCTGATAATGTCATCAGGGTTTTGACAGTAACTAGAATTCTGACTTTGATCTCAGGAGGACATGACAGAAACACAATTGAGAAAAGTATATAAGACCACGGCGGCATGATGATGCAGTGGTTAGCACTGTTGCCTCACAGCAAGAAGGTTCTGGGTTTGAGTCCAGGCTCGGGTGCAGAATCTTTCTGTGTAGAGTCTGCATGTTCTCCCCGTGCATTCTCTCCAGGTACTCCGGCTTCTTCCCACCGTCCAAAGACATGTAATTTGGGAAGAGGCTGATTGCGTGTAGGTATGAATGGTTTTTCATCTCTGTATTGTTGGCCCTGTGATTGACTGGCAACCTGTCCAGGGTGAACCCTGCCTCTCACCTGTAGATGCTGGGATAGGCTCCAGCCCCCCTGCAACCATTAATGTAGGTGTTATTTGTGGTCTTTTGTTAATTGCATGCCACATGAAATTATTATTGGTCACTTTTCTAGCAACTGTCTCACAGTGGAAAGACAGGAACACTTCTACTTTTGCTGATGACAGTTTGTTCAACACTAAATTTCATCCAGTACCATAGTGTCAAACACTGGAACATCCACAGCACCTGAACAGGGAATTGAACCCTGGACCCTCAGATTAAAAGTCTGATGCTCTACCATCTGAGCTACTCAGGCTCTTTCTACAGCATTTAGACAGGAAAAGAAACACCTGTGAAGGTCCAACTGCTGCTTTCTTGACTTGTTCAATCCTCCATGTTAAAGTCCACCAGGCTTTTGATTGGCTCTGATTCTCTGTGGCAAAATCCAACAAGAGGCTCCAAAAATGTCTTGAATGTCATCAGAATGCACAGGACAAGATGTTCGTTTCCTTCATGTCTGCAGTTCCTCCACTGGAAAGTAAAGTCAATGCTGTTCCTCTGCTGAAACCTGGGATCGGACCAGGGACCTTTAGATCTTCAGTCTAACGCTCTCCCAACTGAGCTATTTCAGCTCTGAGTGAAGGCCCTGCCTCTCTCATTTTATAATCTCTTCCACTCTCACTAGAACTTAGAGAGGATTTGAGCCTCTGAAGTCATGACACATTGAACAGTTCTACAGGACCAAAGTGAATGAACTGAAGAAGCTTCTTGGAACTCTAAACTTCTTAACTCGCTTTCTCCAAAAACTGTGCCTGGACGAAGGCCGTTTCCAGCTGTCCTTCAAGCTGACGAGGGCCAAGTTTGATGACCTGTTTGGAGGATATCAAGGATGGACACCAACTACAGGCCCCAGGTCCGTTGACATGACTTCACTGACACCAGGGGAATGTCAACGCTGACAGGTTCTCTGGACTCATAGTCATGAGAATTTGTCACATAAGTTGAATATCTTCACATACGTGAATTCATTGAAGGAGTGTGGTTCTAGACCTGCTTTACCTGTCAAGTGTCTTGAGATAACTTTTTTTGTGATTTGGCACAATATAAATAACATTGACTCGACAATAAATCGACCCTTTCCCCCCAACCGTTTAAAGCAAACAGCTGTTCCCACTGATCCTGGATCTGCACAACGTTCCTGCATTTTAAAAGGAAAATTGTCATCATTGCTTTTGCAGGATGTGCTTGCTGATGGAGAATTGTTGGCTATAAACTCATTGAACTCACTCCAAGTCATTAGTTTTGAGCAAACTCATGACTCCTGATGTTTAACACAATTGTTTGTTAAACACAGAGATCCAGGTGTAGTCCCTCTATGTTCATCCACTAAACTGGAATAAAGTTCTCCTCTTTCCATGGTGGAACAAAGAAGGGGGAGGGTCAATAAGAATATGATCTTTGGACGTTACAGCATCTAAAGACTCAAATGTATATTTGAGGATACATATTTGAGAGGGAGGAAACAGTGATGGGAGGCTGGAGGCTTAAAGGGCTTGATTTTTAGTGGCCAGTGAAGCCACCTTTTGCTGGCTGAGTCCCAGAGACTCATGGAGGCTCTTTGTGGAGGATTTCCACGAGAGAGTCCAGCATGGAAACTTGTTAGTTTCCTGTCAATTGAGTCCAGGATGTCCCCGAGGTCCTTATTGGGTGATGAGGGTGCGCTGGACGGTCGGCTTCTTTTGGGAAGTGGGGTCGCCACGTTACCGGTCTTCCTCATGATGGGTCAGTGGCAGCACTCGTCTACGTTCTCCTGCAGACTTTCTGCGGTTCCTTCTTCCAGATTTTATTGATGAGGATTGTTGGTGGATGAGAGAATTGAAAATTTCTGACTGCAGTTTGAGGTTTTGATAATTTAAACTGTGTAGATTGGTGTTACGAAGTTAGCTTGTTTGGATAAATTCAGGTATGAGCCACCACACTAAATCAGGCAAAGGTATGACGTTCACCCTGACATAGAACATCAACAGTTTAACGTTGCTGGCAGGACTCCAACCTGAGCAGGGAGACCCCAATGGATTTCTAGTCCATCGCCTTCACCACTCGGCCACAACAACCACATTGACACACATTTGTAGAGGATGGATATTCACAAAATGATCTTAATTTCTGTCACAAGCCCATTTGTGTGAGGTCCTATTTTCTCTTTTTCAGCATTCCTTTGTTTCCAGGTCTCTAATAAGTGCAGAATTACAAAGACAAGCAAGCTTGATCCATCCTGGGCAGGTGATATGAGCCATTGACCACTGGCCAGAGACCCTGGCACAGACGTTGGGGGTGGTGATAGAGAGCATTTCTACAATTATATTCTACATTTATAGAATTCTACAATCCTACAATTTCATTGAGCAGACGCTTTTGTCCAAAGCCATGTACGTACATCACATGTATAGAATATATATGTTACTCTTTTATCTACTGATTAACTACAAAATGCAGTCAAATGCCAGTAAATTCTGAGTATTTATTCATTATTTATGATAATTTATTATTTTTGAATCCATTTTCACTGTCACTCTTCTGTTCATTTTCAGTGTGACTCATAAAAATGAACAAACGTTGACGTGTTTTCTCCTCTTGTGTATCAACAACTTTGGATTTGGAATCTCCTGACAAACAGACCACATGACCAGGATGAAGTGTTGTTGGTGAGTTTGGCTCCTGAGCTCAAGACAGTTGTGACTCATAAAGGACAGCTTCAAATGCAGCTGTGAAGCCTCATTGTCAGCTGGGAGGAACGACAGGTGTCTCCCTCTAGTGGCTCCTCACAGCAACACGAGCCTCATTTCATACACATGCATCCACCACCTCACTACCAAAGGCCAGTTGGGCCTCGACAGACAGGTGAGTTTCAAGTGTTGGACAAAGGTCTTTAAGATGTTCTTATTAATTCTATAACATCTGAGATTAAATCTATGGAATTACAACTAACAAGCAGTCAAACACCTGATCAGATGCTCCTTCATGAGGCTGAGAAGAATCAATCTAAACTGGGATGAAGAAAATTAATTGAGAAGAGAAACCTACTGATTGGATGACATGGACCCACCTGATCCATGTCAGCCTTGTTGGAGCAGAAAGAGGTGGATCAGAGGAATCAGTGGATCAAGACTCAGGTGTCAGATGAAGAATCTCTTTATTCACAATGGAGTCAGAGAAATCTTCCAACGTGAACGTGACAGACCATTTTATACCAAAGACAGGCTGTGTGTGTGTGTGTGTGTGTGTGTGTGTGCGTGTGCGTGTGCGTGTGTGTGTGTGTGTCCCTACTGACTGGAAACTGAATAATAACCAGACTAATTTTTGTTACTGACCAAGTCTGGTTGACTCACTAAATTCATAATTGAAGTGATTATTTAATTCATAAATAAAACATTTGTCCAAAAGTCATGATCAAATTAATGTAAAATCTGAGCAACGAGGGTTTGAAAATGTTCAAATGAGCCAAAACAATGTCCTGGGATCCAACCAGGGACTTTTAGATGCACACCAATCTTCCCTGACCTCATAGAAACTGGAACATTTCAACAAATAAATTCAAATTCAACTCAGCAGCAACTCTAGAACAGTCAGAGCACTTGCTAATTCCCCTGTTAGCTCCAGATCAGACAATGCAGGCTCACCTTCACGTTTGGTTGTACGACCGTCACCAGTTGAAGCTTCTGTGGTTCAACAAATTCTGGGGACTCAAGACACAAGTCAGCACCGGTGCAGGTCCATATCCAGATGTTAGCTGATAGGGACAATGGCTTAAGGGAGCAAGGTGGAGCTACGGGTGGCAGCTTGAGCCTCTTCAGGTCTGCAGCCTCCTCCAGCAGCACCCACATCTGGGATGAGAGGAGCCTGAAGGCTCCGGAGAAGGAGACAAGTTATTAATATGTATGAGTATGATTTATGTATGACACATATAGGAGGACAGAGAGGAGTAGAGAGAAGCCCAGTGCACCATGGGAGATCCCCCAGTAGCCTAAGCCTATAGCAGCATATCTAAGGGCCAGCCTAAGCAGCACAACTATAAGCCTGATCAAAAAGGAAGGTCTTAAGTCTGCTCTTATAGGTCGAGAGGGTGACTGCATCCTGGACCGAAACTGGGAGACGGTTCCACAGGAGGGGAGCCTGATAGCTGAAGGCTCTGGCTCCCAGTCTACTTTTAGAACTCTAGGAACCACCAGTAACCCTGCATCCTGGGAGCGAAGGGTTCTAGCTGGATAATAGGAGATTAGGAGCTCTGTCAGGTATGAAGGAGCCTGACTGTTGAGGACGTTGTATGTTAGAAGGAGAATGTTGAATTCTCTTCTAAATTTGACTGAAAGCCAATGCAGAGAAGCCAGAACAGGAGAGACATGGTCTCTTCTACTAGTTCTCGTCAACACGCGGGCAGCAGCATTTTGGACCAGCTGGAGAGTCTTTAGGGACCTACTGGTGCAGCCTGATAGGAGGGAATTGCAGTAATCCAGCCTGGAAGTGACAAAGGCACGGACTAGTTTTCCTGCATCTTTTTGAGACAGGATGTGTCTGATCTCAGCAATGTTTCACAAATGAAAGAAAGCAGTCCTAGAAATTTGCTTAATGTGGGCATTAAAGGACAGATCCTGATCAAAGAGAACTCCTAGGTTCCTTCGGGTCGTGCTGGGGGCCAAGGTGATACCTTCCAGGGTACCGATCTCAGTAGATAAACTTGTAAAGTGTCATGAGATAACTTCTGTTGTGATTTGGCACTTATAAATAAAATTGACTTGACTTGACTTTGAAGTTAGAATTAAATTTAAAGTAGAACAATCTTCCCTCTTCAATCCTGTCACTAAGTGTTGGAAACTGTTTCAAACAAATTCTACTGTTAAACAGTTCAAGTGTTTCTAATGAAGCTGAATGTGCTCTCTTCTACTTTCCTCAATTGTGTTTCTTTCATGTCCTCCTGAGATCAAAGACAGAATTCTAGTTACTGTCAAAGCCCTGATGACATCATCAGGAATTCTGACTTTGATCTGGAGACTCTTGCTTTAATCCAGCGTTTTAATCCTCGCGCCCCCCCCCCCCCGCCCCCAGGGGGTCACCCGATGTCCAAACATTATTTTCCCCCTCACCTTTCGCTTTGTTTATGGTTCCACCGCGAAAAAATTCCAACGTCCAAACATGAGTTCCCCTCGGTGAGGGGAACTCATGTTTGGACGTCGGAAGTGCCCTTTAAACCTCTTTCACAGCAACTGTTGTCAGGTCTGTTTTTAAAATGGAGATATTTGACAGGGATGAAACACATTTTATTTCATTTTTTCTAGTTCTGAAAAACTAAAGGAATGTTTGTAATTTTTAATAGGTCAATAAGTTAAACATGGCCTATTTTGTCAAAAAGACTTTGGTCTTTGAAGACATCAGTGGAAGAGAGAGGAGAGACTGTGAGAGACCTGCCACACCTCTCCAGTGAACTGGGATATGATGGCAGTGGTGGGATTTGAACCCACGCCTCCTCACAGACTGGAGCCTTAATCCAGCACCATAGACCGCTCGGCCTCACTACCTCACTGAGCTATTCAGTGAAGTGGTCTTCCAAAGGCGTGTTGAAGAGGCAGTAACATAATGATATGAAACTTATTCTGAAGGGGGACCCCTTTCCCCCCACGGTCACAGGAAGTGACGACAGCGCCGCCAGAAGCAGCTGGAAAAGAAATGGTAAAAGGACTCAATTTGTACAGCTCCTTTCTACCTCAGCAGCACTCAAGGAGCTGAACAATGTCCTCTCATTCACACACACTCACACACTGATGGTGAAGGCTGCCATGTAAGGAGCCAACCTACACATCAGAAGTATTAGGGGTTCAGTCTATTACTCAAGGACACTTTGACATGGTCACCGGGAGAAATGAGGATCAAACCAGCCACCCTTTGGTTGCCAGACGGCCATGCTACTCCTGAGTCATGTGATCTAGATAAGATGGTGAACTACAGCTGATCGCCACGCTAGCAAACCCTCTTTTGTTTGGTTTGGTTGTTGTTTAGTGACTGTGGATGAATACACAGGAGAAGTTGTGCATGAATTTGTGTTCCCTGTTCATTTGAATATATGCAGGAGTATGAGGTGGAAAGAATACTTGAAGGAGAATGAGAGTTAAGTCTCATCGCTATGACCTGTGCTGACACTTCAACATGTCAGCCCACATGACAAAGACGGCAGTCATCTGGGAAAGCAAGTACACCACACATACACGAAGAAACCCTACAGGAAACAAATATCTCCGGATGCATACAGATGCATTTATTTGAAAGAATTTAACATGGTTACACACACACACACACACACACACACACACACGCGCACACACACACGCGCACACACACACACACACACACACACACACACACACACACACAGCCTGTCTTTGGTATAAAATGGTCTGTCACGTTCTCTCACATTGCACAACAACAAAACAAACAAAGACGGCCATGTCCAGTGTGGTCCTGGATATGACGACTGGACTGCAGGGTCCCAGTATCACTGTGACAATTCTTTTACCAGCTATGACCTTGGACAAGAACTTCTCAGGAGGAAACTTGTCATGGTGGCACAGTGAAGAAAACTGGACCTGAGCTGCCTGCTGAAATCTTGCAGGTGAAGGACAGAGCTCCACCTCTTTGACAGACACCACCACTGTTGGCTCATGTTGTCAAAAAAAGTGTGTCAGTTTTTGACACACACGCATCTAAACACACACACACATACACGCATGCATGTTCTTGCACACAGAGACTTTTCCTCTGTTTTTGTTTTTTACTGGTTTTGAACCAGTAGTTGGTTTCTGTTGGTTTGATTTTCTTGACTGGTTGTTGTTTGTTGACCTTGAAAATCCATATTTTGGGTTCTGGCCTGTTCTGCTTTTCATTTTGTGTTTGTATTAAAGTTCTGTTGCTGAAAAAGACACTTTTTTTCCTTTTTCTTGAAGTAAATATATGAGGGTCGAAACTGACCCATAACACCATGGATGTTACAATAGTTAATAATATTAAAATGAAGAACTAAAAGACTGTTCTAACACCCCTCAGTAATGGTGAGGAAACACAACAACCTTTTGTTTATTCATAAGTTTTATTGAGGTTCATTTTATCATTTTTTAATTGAAATCGAGGGTTTACTGACTAAAAAAAGGTCCAGAGGCCCACAACAAAATATTCAAATCAATATTTCCATGATAAGGAAGCCTAAAAAGGAAACCAAGAGATGGGAAACAACTTGGATGATAGAAAATTGTTTTTAGTTTATTTGACAGCTGATTGAAGATGTGGGTCAAAACTGACCTGTTAACATCAGAGATGGGAACAGAAAGCTAACACAAGAGGAAGGTTGAAGCTATGAAAAAGGAGTTTGATAAAAAATCTTGAACTGACAGTAGAAATATCCTTTTGTGTGTTTACCTTTGTTGACAGAAGTCACTTTAGCTTGGCAGTGAAAAGAATCTCTGCTAGCTTGACAAATAAGTGCACAAACTGGGTTCAAGCTGGACTTTGGACACTGGTATCTGCAACAACTCCCATCAACTCCTAATCTAGCATCTCTGCTGTGGCTCAAACTATTTTACAGAACATTTGACAGACCTGTGGAGCAGTGAGGACAGACATGAGTTGATCCACATGATCCACTGAAGCACCATTTTACCCTGCCACTGAGGACACTAACATGAGCTGGAGTTGGGAATCTTGAACTGAACCTGGTATCACAGCGACACCTACTGCTGCAAAATGGAACAGCAACATTGAACCCAAGTGCAGGTTTGGAGGGAGACTGATGGTCGCTGTTTGGGTTTTTGAAAAACAAGGAGGGCGTTGGTTCAAGCTGGATTCTCAGAGACTATTTCCCCAACCTCTACATTGGCATCTACGCTGTCATCCAGTCACATGACTGAAGTCATCCAGTCATGTGACTGAAGTCATCCAGTCATGTGACTGAAGTCATCCATCCATGTCAGTGATTTCACTTGGCAGGACTGTCATTGCCGTCACATTCTAGAAAAGAATCCAGACTCCACATGTGGCTCCCATGATAACTGATGGACCTCTGGTTGGAGGCTGGACGATGATGTTTGGACTTGAAGGAAAACTCCTTGTCCAAATTCCATTGTGTTCAAATTTCAAGTCCCACAATAAGAAGTAGCTGAATCTGACAGGTGAAGGTTTGGAACTACAAGATGGTTGATGTTTTCTTGACTTGATGCTCTGACTATCAGGGTAGATGACAGCTTCTTTCTGCTGCTGCATCTGAGTGGCTATGATTGGAGGTTTTACCTCCCAAGGTTGTCTGGTTCCAGGGGAAATTTGAAAATTCCAGTCCCAACCTTGGCTGTTCTGAAACTCTTCTCCTGAATCACTCCTGAGCTGCAGCAAGAAAAAATACCAGTGCCCAACCAGATCAACTTAATGGCTGCTAACAGCCTCAGACACTTGATTTCCATCAAGCTGGAGCCAAGAAGGCCCTCACCTGTGGTTCTCCTCCAGGAGGGTCCAGGTTCTGTCATTGTGGCTCCTTGTGCCACTGCCAGAGAGCCTCAGCTGCACACTGCAACATTTCAACAGGAGATTTACATTCCTTCAAGTGTCCTGACATCTTATTCCAATGGTTCTGTTCCATATTTATATCTTAAAATAAATCACATGATGAAAGCTGCCACAGCTGGTTTAAGAGAGAGAACACGCTAAGAGATTTGAAGATGAATGTAAACATGGGGCTTGAAGCCACCACCCTGAGATTAAGAGTCTCATGCTCTACTGACTGAGGTCGTCAGGCCAGGGCTTCCATGTTCTACAGCATGAAGTGATCAGAGTGAGAGACGTTTGCTGCACACAAGCTCTTCATCAGACTGAGAAAGAAAAGAACAGCGCCATCTTAAAAACAAGTGATCATTCTAGTCAGACACATTCACTATGATGCTGCTGAGCCTGAAGGTAGGATGAATAAAGGAGTGTCTGAGAGAGCTTCAACAGACAAACTGTCCAGTTTAACAACAAATACTAGTCAGTATTCATGTTGCTGCCGTGACCCGGATTCAAACCAGGGTTGCTGCAGCCACAACACAGAGTACTGCCCACTATAGGATCACGGCCTCCTGGAGGCTGAGGTTTGAGCTTCTATGTCTTTGTCTCATTGAGAGATCAAAGACAATTTGTTTTCACAAAGAAATCATTGAGAAATCAAGGTGAGATCAAAGAAAGAATTCTAAGATGAAACACAAAACTCTGAGATCAAATGCCGAAGTTCCCCAAGGTTCAGTTTTAGCTCAGACCCTCTTTAATATCTGTATACTGCCACTTGTCATCAGGAGACTCAGTATAAACTTCCACAGTTCTGCTGATGTCACACAGCTGTACATTGCCGTGTCTCCTGATGACTCAGGACCAGTTGATGTCCTCTTACCTGCATTTAGAGATCCAGTCATGGATGCAGAGAACTTTCTCCAGATCAACCAGGACAAAACTGAGGTCTTCATTATTGGTCCTGAAGCTCAGAGAGAAACTGAATGCAAAACTACAAACACGAGCACTTGAGGCCTCTCAACAAGTGAAAAACCTTGGTCTCATCTTTGATTCAGATCTTAGTTCAGAACCACTCATCAGAAACAGAACCAAACCAGCATTTTATCATCCTAAGAATGTTGTGGGAGTCCAGCTGTCATGATGACAAAGATGGATTTGGATTGTGACCCAACGACTCAGGTCCTGGACTCCAGCAGACCTCTCAACACCTGCAGCATTTTTTCAGCTCCACCAAACCCAACATTCACTGCCTCCTCATCATCTGGGCATCAAAAGAAACTCAGACCTGCTGCAGCTCAGCAGACCTCAGCCATTTTTAGGATGTCTCAATGATTCTCCTTCACATGATTTTCATTCAGAAACAATAGAATTGTCAAATACCACAACAGTTTTCAGCTTGCTGGTAAACAGTATTTCAACTTCTATTCCACTGTGTAATGGCAGTGACTGATGTGTACTATATGCAGTACTAATCAAGTACAGCCCTGACTGATACTTTATCTCCAATGCTAGGAAGGATAAGAATGTTGAAATGGACCAAGCAGGAATAGAATCTCAAGTCATGTCAACTTTACTGAGCAGCACTCAGTTAATTTCAGGAAACACAAGACATTTTGACCACATGTCAATGAAGTAGTCAGCATCAGATACCATCAGATACCACCAGATACCATCAGATACCACCAGATACCATCAGATACCACCAGATACCATCAGATACCATCAGATACCATCAGATACCATCAGATACCATCAGATACCATCAGATACCACCAGATACCACCAGATACCATCAGATACCATCAGATACCATCAGATACCATCAGATACCACCAGATACCACCAGATACCACCAGATACCATCAGATACCATCAGATACCACCAGATACCACCAGATACCATCAGATACCATCAGATACCATCAGATACCACCAGATACCATCAGATACCATCAGATACCATCAGATACCACCAGATACCACCAGATACCATCAGATACCATCAGATACCATCAGGTACCACCAGATACCATCAGATACCATCAGATACCATCAGATACCATCAGATACCATCAGATACCACCAGATACCATCAGCTTGTCTGATGATATGATCTTATACCTTTTCGGGGCCGAAGTGTTCACATGCAGAACCAGAACACAGCCACAGCTTTCTTTCATTTTCTGTCTCAAATACTTGACAAGTTTCAACTTGGTCCAAAACCTGCTCACCTCTCTGGGTGTCAAGTGTGTCTGCACCGTCTGACCAAACTTCATCAGTGGCGCTCCCTCCCTGACAGTCGAATGTGTGAGTGTTATTTCCTCAAATCAACTCTGGGCAGTGTTGATTGCAAGAAGAAGAAAGAAAAGCGGACAAAAAAGTGCTGTCAAGTTACGTTAGAACCAAGCTCTGGACCAAAGTCTGGTGCTTTTTCAATTTTCAGTCAGTGAGTAATGTTCTATTCATTTCTGTAACTCTATCTCACATTGATACAGAGAGTTGTTTTTAATCTTTTAAATCATGTGACCATCATTATAACAGCTGTTGTCCTTGTTTTATCTGAAAACAAATTTATTCCTGATGAATTCCCACTGACTGTAGCAGAGACTTGTCCTCATCTTTTCTTCCATGCTCTGTGTCCTGTACATGGTTATAATGATGCACACATTTAAGGTGAATGACAGTTTCAGACATTGTTCTATTTTAA
This sequence comes from Aulostomus chinensis, assembly GCF_037954235.1. Classification (NCBI taxonomy): domain Eukaryota; kingdom Metazoa; phylum Chordata; class Actinopteri; order Syngnathiformes; family Aulostomidae; genus Aulostomus; species Aulostomus chinensis. The sequence goes on along the minus strand of NC_141323.1, from coordinate 25,695,509 downwards.
GCATTTAACGTTCAATCTTGTGCTTTACCAAAGAAATGTGTAATATTGGGTGCTGGTGTCTCACCTCTGACAGATGAGGTTTGTTGCAGAGCACCAGGAGTAATAAAGCACTACTTTCTCAACAGTTGACAGACAGTGCAGACTGTTTACGTACCTCCTACTATATGTTCCCCACAGAAACAAGGATCTCATAAAGATTCCTGTCAGACAATGTCAACACTCCACTTTCACTCATGGCTTCACAATAAATGATATTAAACATTGGTTACTTCTATTAAATATGAAGCCATCACTGAGCTGTTTACAATGAAGTTCATATCATGAAACAAGGTAAGTTCAAGTTTCAGTACTGTCTTTTGTAAAAATATAAACATCTTTAAAAATGTAGAATAACTTTAAAAACAAAGTCGCCCCAACGTTTCTTTTGACAGCCCAAACGACTGAGACTAGTTTGATGAGATTTGGACGTGGAGGGGGGGCTGCGTGACGTCAAGGGTCAGAAATGTCTTTTTGAATGACTTCAAAGCAGGTTTAAATGGTTTGTAGTTCCATGGTGTTAATTCGGGTGTTGTTCTACCGCCTCAGTGCAGCTCAGGGGGCGGGGCTATTTCAGCAGTCACGCGCAGGAACTCTGGGCTGAGTTTCACTCTCCATCTTCACGCGCTGTTTTTTAAGATTCGCGGTGTCCAGAGGAAAACGCAGTGCCTGGAATATTCGGTTTAAAAAGAAAAAAACGAAGTATATGAACTTCTACAGGTTCTAAAAATTTTTATACGCCGCGTATAAAGCCTTAAGTAGCGAGGAAGGCGATTGTTAAAGGCACCTGAAGCTGGTAGACTTTAGCTGAAGTTAATGCTAATGCTACCTGACATTCTTGCTAGTTTATTAACTTTAATGGCAGGAGAATAAAGGGAACTATGTTCTTTTTCTGTACTGCATCAAACATGGAGGTGAGTTTACTCTCATTTTGTGTATAAAATACGATCACAACATACAGACACAAGGTTTGATGAAACTTCACTATTTAAGGACATTTTTTGTTGAATTTCTTTTTTTTGGAGGGGGTGGGGGTGGGGGTGAATGTCCTGTATTATTTTGTTTAATTTGTGCTTCTCTTTTCCTGAGAGTTCATAGTAGCATTATCAGCTTTAGTCAGTAGAGGGCAGTATGCACCTTATTGTTGTTTAGTTTGATGTGTCAAAATAATTTGACCTTGTCTGCTGCCTCTTGCAGGTTTCAACTTGAATGAGTAAGTTTTTTATTATCCACTAATATTGGTAATGGACAAGATGCAAATTCATGATGTAACTGTGAACAAGTTACTGCAATGGTACATTTTGCATTTATTGTGGGGATTAAAAGCTGCTGAAGCAGTTCTTTTTTTTTCTTTTTTTTTAACTTTATTTTTGTTAAACATGAAAAAGACACAATACAGAACAATCCTTGACAGTTTCACAATATATGTAGGACATGGTAGTACAAGAAAAGAGAAAAAAAAAGACAAAAACAAATCAACACCATACTGGGGCTCTGGAAATAAAAAAATGCAAGTGAGAAAAAAATACATAGATAAAATAAGTACATACATGGATAGCTGAGGCAGTACTACGTGATATGGGGTTCCTCTCAGTTGGAGAGATATCTTGCTACAGGTAGCCATCTCCTCACAAAAACATCAGACCTTAATTGTAGCTGAGCAGTTAAAGCCTCCATCTCATGAACCTCCCTTAGCCTCTGTTTCCATTGTGTAACTGAGGGTGGTTGTATGTTCATCCAGTTTATGGTCACAATTTTCCGAGCAATCATCAAGAGTATATGTAAAAGATACTTTTGATCTCTGGTATACACACTTTCCGGAGTTAAGTCAAAAAGAAACTGACTTGGGGTGAATAGTAGATCAATTCCCCAAATTTTGTCTATCTCTCCTTTTATCCCTTTCCAAAATGGAAACAAGATTGGACAGTCCCAAAATATATGTGAGTGGTCCCCAATAGTTCCACATTCTCTCCAGCAGTACATTGCTGCTGGGTTGTCTACAAATCTGGAGACCACTAGAGGCGTCTTAAAGAACCTTATCTTCATCTTCCAATCAAATTCCTTCCGTATATTACTATTTATACCCCTATGACAACCGTTGCATATTGTTTCCCACTCTCCATCCTCAATTACAATATTCAACTCCAGTTCCCACTTAGCCCTGATATGAAAAGTATTATCTGGTGTATCCAATAACAGCTTTCTATATAGATGGGACACATGCTTCTTATTGGGTAGTTTATGTTTAGTTATATTAATGAAGTAAGTTTCTATGTTTGATGGAGCTATCTTAATTGTATTCCAATCTTTATGACTTGTGATATAATGCCTAGTCTGGAAATAACGGAACATATCACTTTGGGAGAAAAAGAATTTGTCTTGGAGATATGAGAATGGCTGTAGAACATTGTCACAAAACAACTGATCAATGACCCTTAAATCTCTGTCTGCCCATCTCTTAAAAGTGATATCCGTTGTTGAGGGGGGGAAATCCGGATTTCCAGCAATCTGCATAGCCCGTGAAAGGACGGCTTTCCCTCTAATTCTCTTTTGGACTGTCGACCATACTTTTAAAGTGTGTTTCACCCACATATTTTTGATTTCCAACCTGTTCTGAAATTGCTTGCTCAGGAACACTAAAGTGGATAGAGGTATAGTTGGCAGTGAATTCTGCTCTATGTTTACCCATCCTGTCTCCATGTCATTATTAATCCAAGCCACCACTGCTGTTAGTTGCGCTGCCCAAAAATAGTATTTTATATTGGGGAGGCTGAGTCCACCCCTATTTTTCCCAAGAGTGAGCATTTTAAGTCTCACCCTTGGTCTCTTATTCTGCCATATGAATTTAGATATTAGCTTATCTAGCATATTGAAGGCTGCTTGAAGCAGTTCTTCATTTGAAACATTTTGAAACTTAATCCAGCTTTATCTTGTTAAATGCTTTCTTCCTGTAGTTAAAAAAAACAGTTGTGGATTCCCAGCGCAGCTGAACTTGACATTTTTGATGAGACTGAGGCAGCAGTGGAGGAAGACGTCCTCCTTGAACTCCTGGAGGCCAATCCAGACGTAGGTGATGAAGGCAGGAGTCATTATGAAGCTTTGCTGTTAACAAACAGTCAGAAACACATTTTCTCTGATGCAGCTTAACTTGACATGTTAATGAAATCTGGACTGCAGTGACAGAGTTGGGTCACATTTCTGTAACATGTTCAGTTATTAAATACAGGTTACTTGAAAGACTGAAAATGAACTCTCAATGATTTGAACTACTTTGTGGAAAAATAACAAAATGGACGCAGCCATAAAAATGGAGTTTCACAAACATGTCTGTTTCTAGATTTGTCTCCTTTAGATCATTCAACACCATCTCCACTCACACAAACCTCATCACTTTGTCTTAAAAGTAGATTGAAAAACCTGGAGATGATGATGTCAATAGTTTTAATTTCTAGAACTTTGGGGTTTTACTTTACAAGACTGAATACTTAAGAGTTTCCCCTGAAAAACTGGAGTTGTCAATATTGTAATATTTGGTTTGATAAGTTTGTTACTGTCCAATGTAATGTGATGTAATGCTGTAGTACCTTGATTCATATTTTTAAGTCTGCTACAATGTTCAACTCGGTCATCAAAGCAGATATGAAAATACAAAATAACAGTCATTAAAACCATCAGTCAATGAAAATGCCAGTTTGACAATGAGTTGGATTCATAGGATGGGACACAAATTCAAAAATAGTAAACCTTCTTCTTTATCAGTGTTTTTGTTTCACTGTTGTCCTTTGTATTTTTGTTGAACTTTAACAGGAGCGCTTCTATGATGGAAAAGGGGGCTGAATATTTCTGTTCTATCAGACAAAGTCCAGGAGTGCAGTAAAACAGCCGGTCAAGGAAGCAACGGTGCTTCAAGCAAAAGGACCAGAGATCAGCAGCCATGTTGCCTCAGCAGCTTGAAGGTGACTCTTGTAGGGAGACCATTTCATTTCTTGTTCACTCTCCTGATGAAGCTGATGTGTTTCAAAAGATCAAGTTAGGAAGCAGCAAAATGCACCGAGTGACCTCAAGTTAATTTTAGGCTGGAGGAGCGGAGCTCTGGTTCCGCTGGTATCAGCCCGGTCCAGTGTTGTGGATTTCTCTCTCTTCTCTCTAACATTGTAGACCAGCAAAAGCAAGTTAAGAGCAAAAACAGGTTTCTATCTGGTCGTCTCTCTAAATGCTGCACGTCTGTGCTGATAAACGTCTCATGATAGTGGTTTGTCTCCACCGGCCTCCCCCCTGCTCTCTATCAGCCTCTGACTCTCACTTTCACCCAATGTCCTCCCCTTCCTCCTGCTTCTACGGCTGAACAAAGATTTGTAGATTTGACACAAAAATACAAGCCTGTGGTGCAACGCTGCTTCTCACACAGAAATACATGGAAACACTTGGCCCTCAATCTGCTGGTCTGACCAACACATTCACTTGCAGGGTTCTTTTAACAGGCCTGAAATCACCAGTTCAGTTTCCCTGCTTTGAAATATGTGGTGACAATGTGTGAACATGACCAAGTTAAAGGTTGAAGTACTGCAGTTACTACAAGATAAGAAGTACCTGGATGATGAAGCCTCTTCAAGACATTCAAGCAAGTCCAGTTGCTTTTATCCTTTAAACTCAAATCTGATCCAGGATCAGTGAGTTGACACTCAGAACTATCATTAAAGTGAATTAACTTTTTTCCTGTCTGTTCTATTCATGATTCCTCTGGCAGGTTTGTGATTAATATTCCAGGAATGTGTGTCAGTTTTCAGTCTTTTTTTCCTGTTTCCTTCACAAAGATGGGGGATGAAGTCCTGAGTGACGATCAAGAAACTCCCTAAAAATGAGAAGTAACGACAGCAAGGAAATCACCTGAAGTCAGTAAAAGTGTCATTTTAATAAATGGATTTAAAAGTCAGATCAGAGATTTTGTCAGATTTTACTTTTATGAAATGCCTGGGAAAAGCTTGCTTTCATCCTGAGCTCAGGAGGGTTCACTGTTTTGTTGTGCAGTGTTGTGTTTTTGCCTCTGGAATGAAATTTCATTCTTATGTACACTGCTTGTTCTCTCTCTCTCTCTCTCTCTCTCTCTCTCTCTCTCTCTCTCTCTCTCTCTCTCCTCTGACCTTCGTTAGCAGTCCAGTGAAACTCAGCTAATTTATCTGAGGACTTCACTTTGAAACCCTCTGTTTCAGACACGCTGTCGTCTGCCTCCTCAGATGCTGAAACTGTCAGAGGTCCTAAAAAATGTCTGGAGAATCATGGATGAGATTCACCTCTAGTAGGATTTAACAAAACATCTCTGTGTTGTTAAATGCAGTTGACATGAAATGTGTTAAGTTGGTCAGGCTTGTTTTATGAAGTAGGTGTCGTTTTACATCAGGAAACAGGAGATGTGGTGCTGACAATCTGATGCGTCTGCAGCAGTGAAGGAGAGGAAACTGCTCATCTGATCAGAAGATCATGAGTGTCGCAACTCTGATGTGGATGACGTGTCCGACCCTCAGCTTTATCTTTGTATCACTTCAGCACATCAGGAGCTGTTGACACGGACATGAAAAGCTGCACTTAAGAGTCCTGATGAGGAAATAAGAGTGAAGAAACTAGTAGCAGACGATCGGAGGAGCTTGACACTGGACATGGATGGCAGGGTGCTGCTGGTGCTGCTGGTGCTGCTGGTGCTGTGGAGCTCAGGTAGGCTTCCTGTTGGAGGTGTTGTTGATCTGCATGGTTCAGATAGACGTGTGTTTGAAACGGCTCAAATCAACTGGCTCATGTCCTGGAGGCAGCAGCTGCATTTCTGGATTGACTCCCTCACTGTTTGCTCCAGTCGGCCCTCAACTGCTCTGATGTTCTGTGTTCCGTATGTCAAGAAGTCAAATAAATGGACTGTTCTCCAGTTGTAGTGTGCTGGTACAAACACAGTAGTTCAATCACATGAGGTGGCTGAGCTGCTGCTAAACCCAGAGAGTGTCGGTCCTCCACAGTCTAACTAGTCTCAGCTTAGTTTCAGATCAACTTGAAAAATATTCTTTTAATTTACATGAAGCAGGAGAGACAAGATAACAGGAACGCTGAGAAAAGACTGAGTGTCAACAACTGAACCATGAAATAAGAGACAAGAATCAAAGACACTGAAGCCACATTTGCAGAAATTGTGTGTGTGTGTGTGTGTGTGTGTGTGTGTGTGTGTGTGTGTGTGTGGGGAGGGGGGGTCAGAACCAGAAAAGACTTTTTTGCCAATGTTGTGCATTGAGGAGCGATTTGGTCAAAATTATAATTGTCAATAATTATGAATATAATTTTTGATTATTGAATGAAATACAAATTAATATTGAATATTAAATAAAATAAAATGAATAAAAAAGAAATAAACTAAAAATAATTTCAACAAATCAATGATTCATTAATAATGAGAGACTAATATTGTGTCAGTGTTGTGTGTAAATTGATGGTGTGTGTGTTGTGTTCATTATCTTTGTATCTCAATCATATTAATAATGAATGATGAATATCTATCATGGTAGGCTGATGAATGACATCTGAAGAAGATCATTGTAAAAAGAAATAGAATAAATGAATGGGTAGAGAAATAAATCCTACTTTAAGGCCTTTTAACATTTGTAATTGAGAACCTCTGGTTTCTATCATACAGAAATATCAATAAAATATAATTCCACAATAATTTTGTACAGCAAAGAATAAACAAACACATAGGAGACAAAGAGTAGAAATATGTAATTAATGACTATCACCATAATAAGAAAAACAATAACCATAGTTGTGATATTAATATAAAGGTGATGTCATCATTAACAACGTTGTTAATGCCAGAACAATAATAGCAAGAGTAGTGATGAGAACCAGAAAACAGTGACGCCACAAAAACAGTGATAATAATAATAATAATAATAATAATAATAGTAATGAGAGAGAAGTGTCACATTTCATTAATAACTTGTGTTTGGTAATAATAATGGTGAATGAGGATAAATTGTTCATCTCTGGTTTGCTGTTCCTATTTTTTTCCTCCTCCACTTGCAGTGATTCCTCATACAGGATTTGTAGCATTTCTACTGTCAATAAACGTATAAACAAGCAAGTGGACGAGGAGAAAGAGACCAGAACATAGTTATAATGTCTGAAATGATACATTATTAATAATAAAATAGAACAAAATATTGATTGAGTGAGAGTATTAATAATAATAACAATAATAATAATTTCATCATGCAGTAATTCTGTATTATTCAGAATCAATGGTATCCTTTTCAATGCTTTTGTTGTTATCACCACGATCAGTAGAAATGTTTCTAATACAGCAACAATAATATCAAATATAATAATTATGATATTGTAATGAAAACAATAAATGTATGAACAAATAAAGACATTTTAAAAAGAATAAAGGGTGAATGGAGCTAGTGTGTGTGTGTGTCTGTGTGTGTGTGTGTGTGTGTGTGTGTGTGTGTGTGTGTGTGTGTGTGTGTGTTGAATGTGTTGGGTGTTTGTGTGTTCAATATCACTTTGAGGGTTGGAGGTCAGGTTCATTTATTGATGGTAGTGGACCAGGTTTTACTGAAGTTGGTGGTTTCATGGTTGATGGATGCAGACATTTTTCCAGGGATTTCTGCTCATCAGCAGCTTCTTCCACTGTAGGATGTTGAGGTTGTTTGGAGGTTTCCAGTCTAACAGGATGGACTTCTGGGTGATAGTGAGTGCTGGAGGGGAATGCTGGAAGATGGATGATGGAATGGTCGTTGCCTCCTGGCTCCAGTTTGAACTCTTCTCCAGTACGACCTCCATCATTTTTCTGTCCTCAGTAACTGTGATAATTGTGTGTACGTGTGAGCATTTGACACCAGAAAAGACCACTGAGGCAGGTTTACTGGTCACCAGCACCTCTCCTCTCCTGTGACAGGTCTCCTGCTCCTCTCCTCCTCCACTGAGGGAGGGGGGAGGGGGGAGGGGGGGCACAGCTCCCTTCTATTTCCTTTAAGTTGGCTCATAGCACCGTAATTGAAAAGGTCCTGGAAACTCATCATGACACAGTTGTTAATCCAGGTCTGAGTGAACATGACCCTCTCTGAGTCTTGATACTCCAGTCTGGAATTTCAGTTTCTTTTTGGAGTCCTTTCTCTATAAACCCATCATGATACTGGTCCTCTTTGGTGATGTAACAGACTTAAATACTCTTGTAACTGTCATGTCCATGCATGTAGTGGTGTTCTTTGTTTGCCATGTGTCTATGTTGTGTCATGACGTCCTGTTTTATTTTGAAATTTAACCATCCTCCCAGTTTCTGGTAACTTCCACTTCCCCGTGGTGGATTTCCCACCAGTCTGATTGTCTTCCCCACCCCGACTGTGTCCTCCTGTTTCCGTCACCTCATGAGTTTATGTCGTCTGCATTTCTCTTTGTCTGGTGCGAGTTTGTCTTTTCCGTCAGTTCCAAACGTGCTACGTCATTTAATGCCTCATCAAGTTTGTGTTTTTGTTGAATCTTTGTCTAGTCAGGTTTTGTTTTCCATGCCGTGCTCCTTACCTGATCTAACTTTGAGTTTCTTTGTCACTTTGTCTAGTCAGGTTCTCCTCAGTTGAGTGAGTTTGAGTTTTTGTAGTTTAGGCTTTTTTCCTCATAAGAGTGGTTTTGATTTGTACTTTAGTAATAAACTTTCTTCATCTGGCACCTTGCCTGGGAGTCGTGGCTTTGGGTTCTCGTCCAAGCTCAATTCATGACAGGAACAGAGATAAAGTGTGCACTTTATTTATTAGGTGGTACATAATTATTGAAGTGGTAAAATTGTTAAAATGTCAATAATCATATCATAAATCAAAATAATTCTTGGATAATATATCCTGGGAGACATGGTTGTGCAGTGGTCAGCACTGTTGCCTCACAGCGAAAAGGTTCCAGGTTTGAGCCCAAACTTGAGCACAGGATCTTTCTGTGTGGAGTCTGCATGTTCTCGCTGTGTCTGTGTGGGTTCTCTCTGGTACTCCAGCTTCCTCCCACAGTCCAAAGACATCAAGAGGGGACGAGGCTGATTGATACTCTAAATTGACTGTAGGTGTGGCTGTGAGTGTGAATGGTTGTCTGTTTCTATGTGTTGGCCCTGTGATGGACTGACAACTCGTCCAGGTTGAACCTGGCCTCTCACAGGAAGGCTGCTGTGATAGGCTCCAGCCCCCCGGCACCCCTAACAAGATAAGAGGTACGAAATTGATGGGATACATCAACTAACATAACGTGTTACTGTGACAGGCCTAATATACACTCGTAATTTTAGGAGGTGCACTTGTTCACCTGGTGCAATAAAAACATTTTCCACTGAATACGTACAAATAGCCTCGATGATGTATATTAAACATCAATTATAGATTCAAATTTGTCATTGTTCAGAGTACAAGTACTGACATGCAGCTAGCATCCAACCAGAAGTGCAAATCAACTGGAACGTGCAGATGAATCCAAGTATAAATGTGGAATAATGTTGTATTATACAGTTTAGGCAGGAGTGTCATGAGAATCACACCATTAACTTGCTGTGTACATGAGGTTAGATCACATATAAACAAAGCTAGTATGTTTACTTCAAACCAGAGGTGCTGCCTGGAAACGTAGCATCAGTTTTTATGTATTTAGCTGCTTCTCAAGCACATTTTCTTCTCCCTCCCTGTCGGCTCCACAGTTTTCCAATTGCAGTACTTTTGAGTCCCAAAATGCTGAGGCAGGTGAAGGAAAAGTGCTCTCACTTGACTGGACCTGCAGTGAGCAGTAGAAAGTAAAATGTAAAACTCATCCAGGGAGGCCAATTAGAGGTTGGAGTTTTTGGACAAGCAGAGCCTCCATTCTGGGCTCAGGTGTTCCAGTGTGAGGGCCATGAATCTTCCCTCCTGGACTGTGGACGCTCAGGGTCTGGAAACACCTGCTCACCTGGCAGATCAGTTGGACTCATCTGCTCAGGTGGAGCTTTGGTTCAGGTCCTCCTCCGTCCTGTTGCATATTCATGTATTAATGATCCTCTTGTCTCTGCTCAGATGCTGATGATGTCAGGTTGGTGGGAGGAGCAAACCACTGTGCTGGTAGACTGGAGGTGAAACACCTGGGAGAGTGGAGAGCAGCAGAGACAGACTGGTCCTGGAGCCTGAAGGAAACAGCTGTGATATGTAGATGGCTGGACTGTGGTTCTGCTGTCTCAACACAGCAGAGAGACGAGTCCTCAGAACGACTCATGTGGTTCATCTACTCTGAGTGTGTTCAGTCTACACCAACACTGAAGGAGTGTGTGAGATCATGGAACTCTTCTGGTTCCACCATCCAGGAAATCACCTGCTCAGGTAACATTATTGACACTAACAGTCATGTGACTGAGATCCAGGACAAGTTGACTTTGGCTGTTTTCATGAACACAAATGTTCCTCTATGATTCTGACAATAACATAACAATTTTTTTAACCTTCATCTCACCAGAAGACTCTCACTGTGTGTTTTCTCAATCGCATACTTCTATACTGCATACTTAAAATTTTGATTCTACTCAACTCAAAATGGAAAAAAGTATGGATAGTTTTCAAAAATTGAGAAAGCAAAAGTTCCCGGATGACGTACTCCAATCAGTTAAGATTTTGAGTGTGCAACTGTGGACACTTGCTGTGGTGAGAGTCGGCCAACACTGACTTGTATAGAGTCATCTTTACATGAAATAACAGGGACAAGTAGGAAATTCTGTGTGGACACGGGTTTGAAAAGATAAAATAACTTGTCACCAAAATGTTGTGCTAAATAAATCACACCATTAAACTCTACAGACCGTTGCTTCTTCAGCCAGTAGAAGGAGGACATCGTGTTGTTGGTGCCTATTGTGGCGTAACAATGTGCGATGACCCTCCATTTTGCTTTTTTACTGCTTCAGAAATTGACAAACAAGCACAGGCAAAAGGAGGCGGTAATTAGCTGATGCTGATGCGGTGCTCGCCAGTCACAAATCTGTGTAGAAGAAGAAGACATCACGTCATCATTTTGAAGAGTGCACCGCACGGCAGGATGTGGTTTGGGACAGCACTGCACCCTCGAAACACGCGCACTGCGCGATTGAGTACATACTTTGCTTAGAATACTCAGTTTGAAAATTTTACATATGCAGTGTGGAAGTATGTGATTTGGTACACAGTAATGCAGTCATGTTACTGTGATCCAGTACAAGTGACTTTGTTTTTTTTACATGTACACAAATATTCACAAAACTCCAGTGTTTTTATTTTTTACCTTCATTTAGTCCAAGGAAACTCACTGAGAGTGACTCACATTTGCAGGAGCACCCTGATCACATTCACAGTCATAGAACAGCAGCTGCTCAGTACCACCTCTGAGAGCCTTGCTCAAGGGCATCTTGGTGGTGTTAATGAGTGTGGCTGCTTCTTCCTACCAGTCTTGAGGATTGAACCAACAACCTTTTAGTTTCAAGTTCACTTCTCTGTCCTTCAGGCCAGTGGTTGTCTAACTCTTGAAGCAAGTACCTCCATGATGAGCATGGAACAGTGTCATAGCGCCTCTGTTAAGCTGCATCAGAGGTGGACAGCATGTTTTCTCAGAGTCAGAGTGAGTCAGAGGCCAACCATCAGACAACCATAGAGAAACATGAAACACTGGAATATTTTATGAATCTGAACTTGTTTTCAAGTGTGTGTGTCAATCTGGTGAACTCTGAGGTTCCAGTGAAAAGATCCACTTGTTGCCAATTACTGCTATAAATGATGCATTGATCACTGATGAAATACAGTAAATTATATTAGAAATAGTGTTTGAGAATATTTGAAAGTAAGGAGCTGGGCAGTGTCTTTGGTATCAGTGCTCTGATGCAGCAGTCAGCTGGAGCCTCTGTTGGAATCATCTTTGATTGCAATACACACTGAGCACAGGTTCCAATAGAAGACCCAGTGTGTGCTGCTCAGGGTCCAGCACAGGTAGGCCAACACACTGTTGCTGTTTGACTGAGATGCACACCAGACAGTTGTAGAATCACACACATCAGAATGTATCTTAGCATCAATCAGGGAAACGCTGGCTCTGGTTCTTCTGTGGAGGCGAGCAGCAGTGACGTGAGTTCATCCTCAGGACAACACAGGAGTTGGGAATCATTCAGCTCCTCCAGGAGCTGTGGCCTCATGACGATCTCTTCCAGGGTTTTCACTCTGAACAACGCCAGGGCCGTCTTTTCCTTCATCACCATTGTTATGATTTGCAGTTCCCTCCTGTCAGATCACCTGCTATTGAGCTGCTGGTGTAGCAGATGTTTGTTTTTATTTCCTGACACTCTGACTATTTCCCGTTCATCAGACTGAAAGCCTGAGGGTAGAAACTGTTTTTAGCCTGGTGGTCTCAGCATCCAGGGCTCTGTAGCATCTTCCAGAGGGGAGGGGATCAAACAGTTTGTGACTGGGGTGTGATGGGTCAGCAGAGATGGTGCCTGTCCGTTTCCTGACCCTGGACCGATAAAGGTCCTGGATGACAGGCAGGTCAGCCCTCATTATTCTCTCTGCTGACCCGATTGTTCGTTGCAGTCTGATCCTGTCTTGTTTGGTGGCCGATCCAAACCAGAGTGATGGCTGTGAACAGGACAGACTGAATGATTGCAGTATAGAAGATGATCAGCAGCTCCTGTGGCAGGTTCAACTTCCTGAGCTGTCACAGGAAGTCCAACCTCTGCTGAGCTTTTTTTCTGGACAGTGTCCATGTTAGAGGTGGACTTCAGGTTCTTGGAGATTGTGGTTCCCAGGAACTTGAACATGTCCTCAGGAGACACTGTGTTGTTGAGGATGGTGAGGGGGGAGAGTGTGGGTGGGCTTCTCCTGAAGTCCACTGTCATCTCCACATTCTTGAGCAGGTTCAGCTCCAGGTGGTTCAGACTGCCCCAGTGGACCAGCTGCTCCACCTCCTGTCTGAAAGCAGACTTGGAACCATCCTTGATTGATACAGATATGTATTTTTTTTCAAAATTGTTTGCTATTTTTTCTATAGTATTCATTGTTTCAAAACAATTTTGACTTGTTTAACTTTCCAAAAGATATTTGGGTTTTCCACAGTTTGAGAATCACTACTTTAGGCTGCCACTGCTAGGATCTGAAAATGGTGGTGATGATAACGTAAACTAGAGATTCCAGTTGTGTTCTCTGGTATCCACATGTGGGATATTAGATGGTTTAGGGAGGAAAGAGCAGGAATCATGATTCCCAGCTTCAATAATCACATGAATTATTTCAAAGAGGATAAATTCCTTCCAATTCTATATTTTCCTTCTCACTCTCAGGATAAATTCCTTGGAAATCTGTGGAATCTGTGGAAACCTGCTGGCAAAGACAGACTGGTCCTGGACCCTGAAGGAAACAGCTGTGATATGTAGATGGCTGGACTGTGGTTCTGCTGTCTCAACACAGCAGAGAGACGAGTCCTCAGAAAGACTCGTGTGGTTCATCAACTCTGAGTGTGTTCAGTCTCCATCAACACTGAAGGAGTGTGTGAGATCATGGAACTCTCCTGGTTCCACCATCCAGGAAATCACCTGCTCAGGTAACATTATTGACACTAACAGTCATGTGACTGAGATCCAGGACAAGTTGACTTTGGCTGTTTACATGAACACAAATATTCCTCTATTATTCTGACAATGATGATATTCCATTTTTAACCTTTATTTAACCAAAGGAAACTCCCTGAGTGACTCACATTTGCAGCAGCACTCTGATAATGTTCATTATCACATAAAACAAGCTGCTCAGTTCAGCCACTGAGGGCCTTGCTCAAGGGCCCCATGGTGGTGGTAGTGAGGGAGGCAGCAGTGCTGCTTGTAGCTCAATCCTGGTGAGACAAAGGTGAAGTGTACTGATGTTTCCAGTAGCTTTTTAATCTGTTCAGCTTTCAGTTGTATTTTAACAGAATTTACTGTCTCTCTGTTTCATTTTTGTCTTCAGAAAAAAACCTTCAGAGCTAAAAGACTGATAAATGAAATAAATGTATCTCTTAGAAAAACAACAATTTTAAACGTCAGATGTGCAACATGAACAATCTACACAACAACGAACCACAAAAATGAGTCATGTTCACCCATAGTGTGCTCATGTGGTGAGGTAGAGAAGCTAACAAGACTGAGAAACAGTTGTGACCAAAGCTCATGGTTTTAGACTCCATTGGTTTCCATCAGTCTGCAGGTGAGCCCACTCACTGTCTCAGTCACACCCTCAACCTCGTCCTGTCGTATGGAATTGAAGCCGAACATCAAGTTGTATTTCCACAGAACTCTTTTTAATCTTTAAATTGTGCATGTTTTATGTATTTATTTATTTATTTTTAAACTGTTGTACGGCGACCTTGAGTGCCTTGAAAGGCGCCTTATAAATAAAATGTATTATTATTATTATTATTATTATTATTATTAATCCCCGTCCCAATCTGTCCATCAGTCTCTTCCACTTTCTCTCTGTCTTTATCTCTGTCCCTCTCTTTCCTTCTGTTTATCTGTCTTCCTCCCTTTTCTGTCTTGTCCTGCTCTCCTGCTCTCTTTCCCCCTGCTATTCAAAGCAGAAGGCCGTTCCTGTTGAGCCTGGATCTGCTCGACGTTCCTGCCTGTTAAAAGGAAGGCTTTTGTCACTGCTTTTGTGCCTGCTGATGGAGAATTGTTGGGTGTAGATTCATTGAAGAAGTTTGGTGCTGGACCTGCTGTACTTGTAAAGTGTCATGAGATAACTTTTGTAGTGATTTGGCTCAATACAAATAAAAGTGACTTGACTTGACTGATGTCAGCATAGCCTTTACCTCAACACACAGATACAAAAACCCCACCCAAAACACAGAACATGGCATCAAACAGATCAATGACAGAAGACCTTCTTCTCATTCCAACTTGGCGCTTCAAAGTTTTGAATGATTCCTACATGTTAGGAGCCTCTACTAAAAAAGGCCTTAAGAAAATAAAAGCTCACAGACTTTAACCTCAATAACAGCCTATCAGATTCATTTACACTCTTTCTTCCTGCCTCTCCTGATGATTGAACTGACAACCCTCCCATCACAAGTTCACTTCTCTATGTGGTCAGGATGCTGATGTAAACCAGAGATTCCAGTTGAGTTCTCTGATTTAGAAATATGGGATATTAAATCCAGGGATATTAGGTTCAGTAAGAAATGAGCAGGAATATTTTTTCCAGTTTCAACAATCACATGAATTTTTCCAAGGAGGATAAATTCCTTGGGAATCTGTTTTCCTGTCTCATTTACAGGATTTGCTAGTTAACATGTCAGAGGCATGAACAGGTGAGTTCATGTTGACATGAATTCATTCTCATCATGAATCTTCCTCTTGTTGTCTTTGTCAGAGTCTGTCAGGCTGGTGGACGGGTCGAACCTTTGCTCTGGCAGACTGGAGGTGAAATCTAACCAGCTGTGGTCCTCGGTGTGTGAAGAGGACTTTGACATGCGGGATGCAGAGGTGCTGTGTGGAGAGCTGAGATGTGGGACACCTTCAGTCCTGGAGGGGGGACTTTTTGGACCAGCAGAGTCTCCATTCTGGACTCAAGTGTTCCAGTGTGAGGGCCATGAATCTTCCCTCCTGGACTGTGGACGCTCAGGGTCTGGAAACACCTGCTCACCTGGCAAATCAGTTGGACTCATCTGCTCAGGTGCAGCTTTGGTTCAGGTCCTCCTCCGTCCTGTTGCATATTCATGTATTAATGATGCTCTTGTCTCTGCTCAGATGCTGATGATGTCAGGTTGGTGGGAGGAGCAAACCACTGTGCTGGTAGACTGGAGGTAAAACACCTGGGAGAGTGGAGAGAAGCAGAGGCAGACTGGTCCTGGACCCTGAAGGAAACAGCTGGGATATGTAGACGGCTGGACTGTGGTTCTGCTGTCTCAACACAGCAGAGAGACAAGTCCTCAGAACGACTCATGTGGTTCATCAACTCTGAGTGTGTTCAGTCTCCATCAACACTGAAGGAGTGTGTGAGATCATGGAACTCTCCTGGTTCCACCATCCTGGAAATCACCTGCTCAGGTAACATTATTGACACTAACAGTCATGTGACTGAGATCCAGGACAAGTTGTCTTTGGCTGTTTACATGAACACAAATATTCTTCTATGATTCTGACAATGATGATATTCCATTTTTTAACCTTTATTTAACCAGAAGAAACTCCCTGAGTGACTCTCATTTGCAGCACCACTCTGATAATGTTCACAAAAACACAACACAAGCTGCTCAGTTCAGCCACTGAGGGCCTTGCTCAAGGGCCCCATGGTGGTGGTAGTGAGGGAGGCAGCAGTGCTGCTTATAGCTCAATCCTGGTGAGACAAAGGTGAAGTGTACTGATGTTTCCAGTAGCTTTTTAATCTGTTCAGCTTTCAGTTGTATTTTAACATAATTTACTGTCTCTATGTTTCATTTTCGTGTTCAGAAAATAACCCTCAAGAGCTAAAAGACAGATAAATGAAATAAATTTATCTCTTAGAAAAACAACAATTTTAAACGTCAGATCTGCAACATAAACAATCTTCACAACAACGAACCACAAAAATTAGTCATGTTCACCCATAGTGTGCTCATGTGGTAAGGTAGAGAAGCTAACAAGACTGAGAAACAGTTGTGAGAGAAGCTCCTGTTAGCATAGCCTTCATCTCAACACTCAATCAAGTTCACTGATTCCCATAAATTGACATCAAACAAATGAAACACAGAGTTCCTTGTTCCAGTTCCAGCCAGGAGCTTCAGTGTCTTTAACAGGATCAGCACACATCAGGGAAACCCTGTTTAACCTCACTTCATTCTGTGAAGGCATCAAATTGCTGCCTGCCAGATGTGCAAAACAGGAACGTAACTGGATTCCCTTCAAAATAAAATTCTCATGTCCTGAAAATTACCTGAACAAATTAAAACCCCTCAGGAAATTTTCCCTCAGAAACAGACCTACATGAGAGTCATTTACACTGCTTCTTCCTGCAAATCCTGAGGATTGAACCAGCAACCCTCCAATCACAAGTTAATATTTCTTAACTTTAAGCCACCAGTGCTCAAATTTGACAAGGGTTAAGATGGTGATGAAAACCAGAGATTCCAGTTGTGTTCTCTGATTTACACGTGTGGGATTTTAGATGATATAAGAGCATGTGAATTATTTCAAAGAGGATAAATTCCTTGCAATTCTGAATTTTCTTTTTCATTCTCAGGTTAAATTCCTTGGAAACCAATGTTTTCCTGTCTCATTTACAGGATTTGCTAGTTAACATGTCAGAGGCATGAACAGGTGAGTTCATGTTGACATGAATTCATTCTCATCATGAATCTGACTCTTGTTGTCTTTCTCAGAGTCTGTCAGGCTGGTGGACGGGTCGAACCTTTGCTCTGGCAGACTGGAGGTGAAGTCTAACCAGCTATGGTCCTCGGTGTGTGAAGAGGACTTTGACATGCAGGATGCAGAGGTGCTGTGTGGAGAGCTGAGATGTGGGACACCTTTAGTCCTGGAGGGGGGACTTTTTGGACCAGCAGAGTCTCCATTCTGGAGAGACTCACCTGGCAAATCAGTTGGACTCATCTGCTCAGGTGGAGCTTTGGTTTAGGTCCTCCTCCGTCCTGTTGCATATTCATGTATTAATGATCCTCTTGTCTCTGCTCAGATGCTGATGATGTCAGGTTGGTGGGAGGAGCAAACCACTGTGCTGGTAGACTGGAGGTGAAACACCTGGGAGAGTGGAGAGCAGCAGAGACAGACCGGTCCTGGACCCTGAAGGAAACAGCTGTGATATGTAGACGGCTGGACTGTGGTTCTGCTGTCTCAACACAGCAGAGAGACGAGTCCTCAGAACGACTCATGTGGTTCATCAACTCTGAGTGTGTTCAGTCTCCATCAACACTGAAGGAGTGTGTGAGATCATTGAACTATCGTGGTTCCACCATCCTGGAAATCACCTGCTCAGGTAACATTATTGACACTAA
This sequence comes from Aulostomus chinensis, assembly GCF_037954235.1. NCBI lineage: Eukaryota > Metazoa > Chordata > Actinopteri > Syngnathiformes > Aulostomidae > Aulostomus > Aulostomus chinensis. The sequence goes on along the minus strand of NC_141323.1, from coordinate 25,677,473 downwards.
CAGTCATGTGACTGAGATCCTGGACAAGTTGACTTTGGCTGTTTTCATGAACACAAATATTCCTCTGTTATTCTGACAATGATGAGATCCTGAATTTGATGAGGGTCATGTTGATGATGTGAAATATGGAATCCAGATGTTTCACTTTAAGCAGTGAGACCAAGGTGTCTCAAATACGATTGTGTGTATGTGCGTGTGTGTGTGTATGTGTTTGTGTGTGTTGGGGGTTCAGCCTCATCAAGCAATAACAAGAGGAAGGTGAGTCAGGAAGGGAAGTTTCATGGTTCTTGTTTTTTCCGATGAGTTTCAGCAGGATTAGTAGCTGAGAAAAATGGGTGAATATTAGAATGATGATTTCCTGATGTCTCCACAGAGTCTGTCAGGCTGGTGGGGGGGTCCAGTCTGTGCACAGGCAGACTGGAGGTGAAGTCTAACCAGTCATGGTCCTCTGTGTGTGAGGAGGATTTTTGCCTGCAGGATGCAGAGGTGCTGTGTAGAGAGTTGGGGTGTGGGGCTCCGTCCCTCCTCCACGGGGGCCCGTATACAGACATGGAGACCCCAGTCATGGCAGCAAAGTTCCAGTGTGGTGGAGATGAATCTGCTCTGCTAAACTGTGGAAGGTCTGGCTCAGTGAGGAAGACCTGCTTACCTGGGAACAGCGTTGGCCTCGTCTGCTCAGGTGAAGGTCATAGATCTGCTTCATCCCACTGCTTTGCTTCTACCACTCATGATTCCTGTGTCTGCTCAGAGCCTGATGGAGTCAGGATGGTGGGAGAGCCCAGTCGCTGTGCTGGGACCCTGGAGATCAAACACCAGGGAGAGTGGAGACCAGCGGCCCCTGGGGGTCCGGAATGGCTCCACCAGTCTGCCTCTGCAGTGTGTAGATGGATGAATTGTGGCTCTGCTGCTTTAACAAATGAAAGAAGGGACTCGCTATCCAGGCCTGTGTGGTGGATCAGGTCTTCTTGTGTCCAGTCAGCATCTGGACTGCGGGAGTGTGTAGTGGAGACTGATAGAGTTCATAGTGATACCAGTCTGATGGTGGTGTGCTCAGGTAAAACTGGACATTCCAAACAAGCTGCTGCTTCCTCGATGACACCAGCACATCTGCTGATTCAGCCTTTCTTCTGCTCCCCCCTCCACAGATTTGCTGGTCCAGCCAAACATCTCCTTCTCTGCCTTCACTGACGGCGTCTCTGAGGTGAGGCACCAGGAGACTCTGCTGCTCCGGGGCTCCAACTTCACCATCAGTTGCTCTGTTGAACCACAGTACCCAGGAGGCCTGTTCCAGCTCATCTTCTCCACCTCCAGCACGGCACAGAACTACACCCTACCAGCGCTCAAGCACTCCGCCCAGTTCCTGTTCTCAGCAGCAGACCACACCCACCGAGGGAACTACAAATGTGTTTATCACCTGTCCCATGTTTTCCCCCATCACTTCTCCTCTGAGAGCCAGGAGCTCCACCTCATCATAGCAGGTGACAACAGGACCAGCTGGAGTCAGACAGAAGAATGTGACCCTGACTACATTTACATGCACTTTCTACTCCTCTGTTCTCCTGCTTCTTGTTTTTAGCCTGAAAATGACAACATTCTGATGAAGCTGTTTACATGACTATGGAAAATAGTCCAGCTAGCTAATTCTAACTAGCTAGGCTAGTCTGAGAGATGAAGGGCGGAGCTAAAGTTCACTGTCAAATTGATCATTGTCTTGACAGTCCAACAGGCACCTTAAGAACAACTTTGGACTCAAATGCCCCGTTAAAAAAGAAATCTATAAGTCCAAGGAAACAAGCACCTTGGTACAATTCAGAAAGCAGACACCTGTAAAGTGTCATGAGATAACTTTTGTTGTGATTTGGTGCAATATAGATAAAACTGACTTGACTTGTCATTTGTTTGTCTCCCATCCAGTTAAAGTGTCTCACACTGTGAGACTCTACAGTTTTAATTCCTCCTGAAGAACATTCATGACAGAAAAGCCTCAAACCTAAATTGTATTGGTCTGTCCTACGTTTTCATTGAGAAATGCTCAGTTTTGAAAACCCACCCAGAATAAACTCTTTCTAGAATCCTGATTAAATCTGGACTGTTGTCATTTTCAGAATAACAGTGGAACGATGGCGGACGTGTAAAAGTAGTCTGTGTTAAATGAATCCACCAACCTTCTGGGAAATATGCTTCTTGTCCATCATCCCCAGAACCAGACAAGGAGACAGAGACTCTTCTCTAGAGAGCTGAGACCCTCGTTAGTTAGCTTAGCACATTGAATCGTAGCGGTTGGGAAGTGTTAGCAAGTGTTAATAGTTTCTCCAGAAACATTTGTTCGTCCTATCATTTGCTCACGTGAAGGTCCCACTTCAAACTCAGTGTCAGAACGAACCTGACAGGAAACGATCTCGTTGCAAGAGGCCCCAGACTTGAACTGGACAGTTTGAACCAACAGGAAACAAAGAGAGAGGAAACTGCATGAGGTTCAACACGTTGGTGAAATCAAACCAAGAATGTTGTAATTACATGTTCTGTGTGTCCATGAGGGAGCTGAGACCAGCAGAGACCAGCAGACCATGAGTTAGCTTAGCATAATGAATGGTAGTGAGTGGGAAGTGTTAGCATCAACTGTCTCAGGATCATGATGTTGGTTTGTCCTGCAGTCCTCCTCCTCCTCCTCCTCCTCCTCCTCCTCTCTTCCAAAGTCGGCCATGACCAGTAGCAGCAGTCGCTCTCCTGCTCCAACAAACATTTGGTTTTGGTGGCCAAATCACTGCTCCCAGTCAGGAAAGTAGTCCCAGCTATGTGTCTGATTCTAAAATTAGAATGTCTGTTAAAAGTGATCCACAAGCCCAGATATATGAATGCAGGTGTAGCGGCTCCAGACTGAGGGGTATCTGGACGCTACATGTGATACCCAGGATGAAGACTGAGGATCAATGAAGAGAGAAACGATGGATGAACGTCTTCTCAAGTCCGTTTGATATCTGACGCTTCGTTGGGCCTGTGGGAAAAATCTCTCAGCCTAACCCATGTAAGCGTCAGAGCTCCACCTACTGGTCAGGTGGAATAAATTCAAAAAATAGGGGGGTGTCTGTTTTATGTGAAAACACATTAAATAACATTTTCTGTCTGTTTATATTAAAACTTCTATTTTCCTTTTTTTTCAGTTCCTTCCACAGGCAACAACTGTTTGGGACTTTTATGCTAACACTTCCCACCTCCTACCATTCATTGTGCTAAGCTAACTAGCATGAGTCTCAGCTCCTAGAGAAGGGTCTCCATCTTCTAGTCTGGCTCTGGGGATGATGGACAATCAGAGACTTCTCCTAAAAGTTAGCGTGTTCCTTTAACATGCAGCCTTCCATCAAGAACCTTCAACCATCAACATGTCTGTGGTGGTCAGTGGTGATGTCATTGATCAAATGTGATGATTCTAAATGTTTTTCAGTGCCTTTAAGTGATTTCATCATCAGAGCGTCCATCCACCTTCTGATCCTGGGGTCATGTGCTGTCTTCTTCTACCGCTACTTCAAGGTAACACGATGTAGCTTCGTAGTCCTTGGCTATGAGCAGTTGTTTCAGCAGCAACTGGAGGTCTGAGCTGTCATGTCTTCCAGGCCAAAATGAAGCGGCAGGCAGGACACCAGGAGAACATTGAACTCAACGCTGGTGATGCTACAGAGGAAGGCTTGGTTGATGAAGAGGCTGGAGTTCACCACCAAGACACCACGGACGTGTGACTGCAGCGCCGCCACAACTGAGCTCCAGGCTTCTTCTGCTTTCACCGTGGTGATGTTTAAAGCAACAGGACGTCTCCTCATTGCAGTCTTGTGGTTTTTCTCATGTTTTCATGATCGTCCATCTCTGTTCTCAAGGTCAAGTCTCAGTTCTGGCCTGTTTTATCAGATAGATCAAAAGTTATTGAAGGTCCCTGAAATGAAAACTCCATGTTCTCAGTTCTGATCCTGCATCTCTGTGGTCATGGCTCATTTATCTCTCCACACATGACAGACCAAAAACTTTTACAGTGTTTTCACATCGAACTCCCGGTTTTTCTTTTTTTTCTCTTCCTGTTAAAACAATCCAAACATTTGAGGACTCATCCTTCCCTCAGTGGTGTCGACTCATTTTCCATCCAATGGAAACCTCTCCTCAGATTTGGATGCCCCTCCCCCATCCACCACGTGATGCACTGTGGCCCCAAAATACTTTTTTCCCATAAACATCCAAGAAGAAGTGGCTGTAAAACATTGGATTCATTGTTTTAGTCTCTACAGCCCAAACTGACTCGTTCCACTGACAGAATAAAACTGATGGAAAGTCTGAAGGGACCATGATTCCATTTTTGTACCCACTTTTGTTAGCAGCAAGCTAACCACAAGTAGCCAGAGCAGGTCAAGTGAACATGTTCTGCTGTGCAGGGGTGCGTTCACTGCTTCTGGCTCAAGTAGAGGTCACATCCTGTCACATGACCCATGAGGACAGAGGTTCTGTTCATCATCAGAACTGTTGAGGAGCCGTCTGAGCACATTTTGATGAAAAATAATCACAAAATCAACTTTAAACAAGTTCCCATCTTCCAGCATAGCAGAGATCAGCTCATGGTCCAATACTGGGCCTCCTCCTGATTAGTAGGCTGGATTTTTACAGTGAACATTTGAAGTTACCAAATGAGAGATGGAAACAAAATGAAGTCCAGTTTGATGCTGGAAAACCACTTCTTTGACAAAACTGTTTTTCTCAGCTTTCGTTAAAAAATGACAGTTTTTCATGAAACCATCCTTCATTCAGGTGTTGATGAAAAATATAATAGACTCACTGACAACAAATCTTTTGAAATGAAAACAGACACCTTGGTCTTTGTTCTGATGAGCTCTGATGTTGTTCAACTGTTGGTCTCTGAGCCTCAGCACCCCTGCCTGTTTGAAGGTGTATTCTGTCCAAGTAGAGCTCATGATGTGTTCATCTGACCAAAATAAAAATGGATGAAAATGTCAAGAACCTCCCTCCCAAATGTGATGTCTTCCACTGAAACAACTCTGGAACATTGAGAGGTTTCCTCCTCCAACAGTCCTGTCTTCTTACCAGCTTTGCTCTCTCACTGCTGTTTAGTGTTGGAGAGATTTTGTTCAGTGACACCTGTGAGGAAGAGACTTCTATTCTTCTTTATGATGTCATGACCTGATTTCTGGAGTGAAAGTAGTTAGTGTGATGTCATAATGAGCTCCATGATTTTCTGTTATTTTTGGTAAGCGTTTCATTGTTTCACCTGTACATGCGTAGTTACACCAGAAGGGGGCAGTTTAGCTCATAGAGTGCTTGGTGACATGAAAAATCTGTAAAAAAAAAAAAAAAGTGTGCTTCTTCTGTGGTGGTTCTGCTGATGCTTCCAGTTCTTGCCAATGCTGAAGTAATAAAAGAAGGTGTTGTCCAGCAATGCTGTCTGTCTTCATGGTGTCTCATTGACTCCTTCATCTACATATCAGGCCACAGCAACAGTGCTGTCCCTCACTACACAACATTGACACTGAGATTCCCACTAATGATGAGTCAGCACATCCTGACTGTTATGATGACCTCAGCCTGAATGCTCCTCCTTCCTGAGATGCCAGACCTCAAAGGACTCCAGTTTGACTCAGAGTCACTTCTTCTTCTCTTGGACAAATAAATGGATGAACAAACACTAAAATATCAATCATGATTTAAACCCACTGGCAAAACCAATGTTTCCACTTTGTTGATTTTTACAATTTCCTTTAATAAATACAAGTGGGTGGAGCCCAGATGGTCCAAACCTGTTTCCTGTCTCCTGTCATTGTGGAGAGTCTCTGTTCTGTCCTGCTGCTGTCCAGTTGTCTCTACTGAGCTCCTCTGCTGGTTCCACCTTGAAGAGTGTCTGAGCTAAAATTGAACCTTGGGGAACTTCAACCTTCAACTTCAACTCAGACTCACACCCTCTTCTTCAAAACATGACGTTTGGTCGAGTCCTGTCACATCAACAGGTGACGTGGAGGAAGTCATCAGGAGACACGGCGATGTACAGCTATGTGACATCAGCAGAACTGTGGAAGTTTATACTGAGTCTCCTGATGACAAGTGGCAGTATAGAGATATTAAAGAGGGTCTGAGCTAAAACTGAACCTTGGGGAACTTCAACCTTTGATCTCAGAGTTTTGTGTTTGATCTTAGAATTCCTTCTTTGATCTCACCTTGATTTCTCAATGATTTCTTTGTGGACACAAATTGTCTTTGATCTCTCAGTCTTCTTCTGTAACCTCACCAGTTGAAGCTTTCTCACCACTTGGATCTCATGTTTCTGACATCTCTGAGCTTGTTTCCTATCCCCCTGTCTCATATTGATGAGGTCATACACCCAAATGATGTCTATGGTTCTCCTTTGAGTGGTTCCCTCTGGGAGAGTTCTCTCTCTGTAACTTGTGCGTGTGTTTGGTCGTATCCTGTTTCTCCTTGACAGCACTTTAGTGTTTTTACCACTGGTGTCTCATCTGTGATTCACCTTTTATTTTACTGTTTTGTCAAAGATGAAGGTGTGTTTGTTGTCATTCATTAATCATGTGATTGCTCATGTGACTGTGGTCACGTGTATGCCAGATGGCACTGTTCTTTTCTTTTGCAGATGAAGCGCTTGTAACGTCTCTCACTCTGATCACTTCATGCTATTGAAGGGTACTCAGATGTAGCCTGACTAGCTCAGTCAGTAGAGCATGAGATGCTTAATCCCAGGATTGTGGGTTCAAGCCCCATGTTGGACGTTCA
>NC_141323.1:25590702-25665702 GCF_037954235.1 Aulostomus chinensis | reverse complement strand
GGTCGCTGTTTGGGTTTTTGAAGAACAAGAAGGGCGTTGGTTCAAGCTGGATTCTCAGAGACTATTTCCCCAACCTCTACATTGGCATCTACACTGTCATCCAGTCATGTGACTGAAGTCATCCAGTCATGTGACTGAAGTCATCCTGTCATGTGACTGAAGTCATCCATTCATGTCAGTGATGTCACTTGGCAGGACTGTCATTGCCGTCACATTCTAGAAAAGAATCCAGACTCCACATGTGGCTCCCATGATAACTGATGGACCTCTGGTTGGAGGCTGGACGATGATGTTTGGACTTGAAGGAAAACTCCTTGTCCAAATTCCATTGTGTTCAAATTAAAAGTCCCACAATAAGAAGTAGCTGAATCTGACAGGTGAAGGTTTGGAACTCCAAGATGGTTGATGTTTTCTTGACTTGATGCTCTGACTGTCAGGGTAGATGACAGCTTCTTTCTGCTGCTGCATCTGAGTGGCTATGATGTGAGGTTTTACCTCCCAAGGTTGTCTGGTTCCAGAGGAAATTTTAAAATTCCAGTCCCCAACCTTGGCTGTTCTGAAACTCTTCTCCTGAATCACTCCTGAGCTGCAGAAAGAAAAAATACCAGTGCCCAACCAGATCAACTTCATGGCTGCTAACAGCCTCAGACACTTGATTTCCATCAATCTGGAGCCAAGAAGGCCCTCACCTGTGGTTCTCCTCCAGGAGGGTCCAGGTTCTGCCATTGTGGCTCCTTGTGCCACTGCCAGAGAGCCTCAGCTGCACACTGCAACATTTCAACAGGAGATTTACATTCCTTCAAATGTCCTGACATCTTATTGCAATGGTTCTGTTCCATCTTTATATTTTAAAATCAATCACACAATGAAAGCTGCCACAGCTGGTTTAAGTGAGAGAACACGCTAAGAGATTTGAAACCAGTAAAATATGCTTTTCTGTGTGCAAACTAGTGAGGGGCATGGAAGGATATTTTACCACCAATACAGAACCCAAACTTTAGTCATGTGATGAGATGGTGACTCTGATTATGAAGTTAATGGACAAAATGTGAATTGAAAGAAAATGCATTTCTTCAGTAGACTTTGATCCAACATCTGAAGTTAGATTTTGGTGGCTGCTCCATGTTGGAGGAAACCAGGCCGATGTTGGAAGGTCACAGGGAAACTCGTTTGCCTCCTCTGCTGCCAGTTCAACCCACTTTGGCAGACGACCACTCACTCCCATCAGTGGAGAGCAGCTTCAACTTGGTTTGGAAGTTTCCATTGTGGATGCATAGGAATGTGGAGAAAACATCCTTTGTTAAAAGAGGGATTTGAACCCACGCCTCCAGGAGAGACTGCGACCTGAACGCAGCGCCTTAGACCGCTCGGCCATCCTGACAGAAACTTAAAGTTGCAGACTGCAATATGAAATGAATTAATTCATTGACAAAGTAGAATTTTTCCACTGGAGCTACTGGCTCCTGAGTTGTTGCATTTATTGTTAACATTAAACACACAGTCTGTGTTCATGGCAGTAAGAAATTAATTTAATTTTTCTAAAGGACAAGAAATGAACCAGAACATTAGAACCTCATAATATCTCTTTATCAGTTTGTTCCATGGGACACATTCCAGACAGGAAGGTCCCCCTGAGACTTGAACTCTGATCACTGATTCAGAGTCCAGAGTGCTCACCATTTCACCATGGAACCAAACACAAGGAGGAGCTTCCTCAAAATACAACTTGACATCACCTGCAATCCAAACTGTTGATATTTGGAGGTTCATCTTGCTCTTGTTCCAGACTACATTGCCAAAAGGAACATGAACCACAAGGAAATTATGTAACTCCAGATTAATTCAGGACCTTCTAACTACATCGTATGACCTGTGAGCAAAGACTGGCCAGGCCTTCCTTAATTTATCAGTTAATTACTGCTTACTTACTTGACTGTGATGATCCATGAGATCCAAGGAGGACAGAGGAAAGAAGGATCCTGTTGGAGATCTCCTACCTTCTTCCTACAAGTCAGAGGTTCATAACCTCACTTGTTGGTGGTGCCCTCAACCTGCTGAGAGCATCACTTAGTTATCTACAGAGAAACATAGCAGCTCTTCTGAAGGCTGCAGGAAACCTGCTGGAACTGAGACTTGGACTCAGGTCACTGGATTCAAAGTCCAGGGTGCTAACAGGTCCACCATGGCATCTGGGCTTTACTTACCGTGTAAAAAGGACCACAGTGGTCGTCTGGTTTTAATTTTCACAAACAAATACGGTTTAAAACTTGTAGACAGTGACACAGGGCTCTTATTTGAAGGGCCATGGGATGTGAAATATCCCAAACCTCTGAGATCAGAGCGCTCACTTTGATCTCAGGGTCCTGACCTTGGGGGTTCTTCCTTTGGTCTTCAAATACTTGTGGTTTTTATGAACATAACTTTCAACTTGCATGCAAAAAGAGAATCACAGTCAACTTAAACCCAGCAGACAGTGTTTATTTCTAATGAATCAGACAATCGCACAAATGAGAATTAAAGGAAAAACAAAAAAAAAGGTTAAAAAAAAATCATTCACCACTCTGAAGCTTTTGAAAGTTCATTTGAAGGTTTAAAGGTGGTGGTGAGGAGGACACCCTGATCCTCCCTGTCGTCACTGCCAGGATTCTTTCTTCTGGTGCTGTGGTTCTTCTGATGAAGGGCGGCATGATGTTTGCTGTCTCAGGCTCCACCAAATGTCCTCTTTAGGACGCCACAATGTGTCCTCTTCAGTGCTCCATCTTCCCTGCATCTGAGACACAAGGGTTTCTCCTGGTGCCGACCCTATCATCCTTCTACCGAATGGTGCGGCGATGGATCCTCAGAGGATGCTGGGATCCTTCTTCTCATCAGTGCCACAGTTTTTCATGGAGGGAACAACAGGAGCTTTTTAGTCATGTTTTGCTCGGTGTTTCCTGCTCAGAGCATCAGGATCTGTGACGCCATCTTGTGGTAGTGGGTCATCATCTTGCTGTGTGATAGTGGATTCATTTATCTGCTATTTCAACACATTCAAGTTCATTATCCCTACATGTCAAAATACATTTGGTGTGGAGTTTTACTTTCTGGCCTCAATCATAATGTGTGCATTTATTCTTCATGAACATTTCTCAGCTTTGTAAGTTTATGATATTTTGTCTTCCTCTGTTTTCTATTCCATTGTTGTTGATGATTCTATTGCAGGTTTGAGTTCCCTGTTGACTGAAGCAGAAACAGGAACAAAAAGCTGGAGGTGGTCAGAGCTCCAAGTTGGGACGCTGATATTAAAGTAGGAGATGAACACATCCAGGTTAGCCATCACTCTCAGAACCTGCGACTTTACCTCTTCAGAATGTAGCAGCATAGCATAGCTTCATCTCACCAGTTAGTGGCCCACTTTGATGTCTGGGATATGAGGTTAAAGGTTCTTTACAGCTCTGAATGAAGGGTTTATAAAGTGTTAACAATGCCATAAATAACACAAGCATTCAGTAATCCTTGATAAAAGGAGACTCACCATCAAGTTGGACAAGTTGAAGAACAAAAGGACTTCTACACTATCACATTTATCCTCACTGGTCCATACTTGGGGACCTCTGTACTAAATGGAGAGTTGAGGAAATGGGCTTGTTGTGGCCCTGCGGTCCCCAGACCTCCTGTACAGTCACCAAGCGCTAGCAGACACAATCGTAATGGAACCAATTATTTTAAAATGACAGTAACAAGTAAGAAATAAGGCATTACAGCTTTGAAGGAACTTGTCCAGCACTGGTTTGTGAGTGGGTGTTGTCCTGTATTGGCAGGAAAAACTCCTTGAAATGTTTTTTTCTTCAAAAGAAATGTGTCCTTCTCATGTTGAGCTGTGGACATCAGCTGACTGCTTTTCTTGCCACTGCCTTGCTGGCAGGAAAAGCCTGAGCAGAAATGAAGAGTGAGTTCAAGGCAGTAGATTTCACTCCATAGTTTAGGCCTTCATCCAGCAAGGAACCATAAATGATGATGTCAGCACTCCTCCAGCACGGCGATGCAGCTTAGAGAGGTCGGAGAATCACATGACTTCTCTCACTGGTTATTGATGTTTATCTGTGTCTATATATAATTTATGTCATGTATATATTTGTATATTAATATGTTATTCATGTTACATAAAACATGTTAAACACGGAACGGCGTGGACACAACAAATGAACTGGTTCAGAGACACGAGGCAAAAAAAGCTGGATGAACTCTTCTTCATTCCAAAAATGACTTCACCCTTGAACACTGACGTCAGGTCATTTTATAGGGTCCTCCATTTTTTCATTTATGTGACGTTGCATATTGGGAAATAATTATAAAAAAAAATTATATATTTTGATGAAAACTATATTTGATCAGGAAAACTACATTGGGTCAAATAAATCCATCCAAAAAAAAAAAAAAAAAAAAAAAAAAAAAAAAAAAAAACTCTGATGGTGTTTTCATCAAGTTCGAGGTGTATCAAGGGTGGGGGTTTTTTTTGGTAAGATTTCTTTCCTGAAGGAATTTATTTTTTTATATAATTGTTAAATTTTGTCATGTAAATAAGAATGTACAGTTGGTAAAAATGTATGATGTATTTTTGATAATAAAAGACAAAAAAAAAAAAAAAAAAACACGACCGATCTCGTCTGATCTCGGAAGCTAAGCAGGGTTGGGCCTGGTTAGTACTTGAATGGGAGACCGCCTGGGAATACCAGGTGCTGTAAGCTTTTTTGTTTCATTGTGAGGAAAGGGCAGCTTTGAGTGTTTGGGGACCAGCATGAGCGAGCTTCCCTCACACACCTTTTCTTGAAGCGCCCTCTACAGCTTTGGAATGGAATGTCATGCAGTGGTTAATTTGAAGTAGACAGATGGCAGATGCAGTACTTTTCTCTAGATGACATCAACATTCTTTTCTTTTATTGACAGGACACCTATTTGGCGTGTGAAAAGACCCTGAGGCTTTTTCGCTTCACATTTTTCTGAGGTTGTAAAGTGAGTGAAATGGATATAGAGCCCATGTGTGTGAGAGTCAAGGGCTTACGGCCATACCACTCTGAACACGCCCGATCTCGTCTGATCTCGGAAGCTTAGCAGGGTCGGGCCTGGTTAGTACTTGGATGGGAGACCGCCTGGGAATACCAGGTGCTGTAAGCTTTTTTGTTTCATTGTGAGGAAAGGGCCGCTTTGAGTGTTTGGGGACCAGCATGAGCGAGCTTCCCTCACACACCTTTTCTTGAAGCGCCCTCCACAGCTTTGGAATGGAATGTCATGCAGTGGTTAATTTGAAGTAGACAGATGGCAGATGCAGTACTTTTCTCTAGATGACATCAACATTCTTTTCTTTTATTGACAGGACACCTATTTGGCGTGTGAAAAGACCGTGAGGCTTTTGCACGTCACTTTTTTTCTGAGGTTGTAACGTGAGTGAAATGGATATAGAGCCCATGTGTTTGACCGTCAGGGGCTTACGGCCATACCACTCTGAACACGCCCGATCTCGTCTGATCTCGGAAGCTAAGCAGGGTCGGGCCTGGTTAGTACTTGGATGGAAGACCGCCTGGGAATACCAGGTGCTGTAAGCTTTTTTGTTTCTTTGTGAGGAAAGGGCAGCTTTGAGTCTTTGGGGACCAGCATGAGCGAGCTTCCCTCACACACCTTTTCTTGAAGCGCCTTTCTGCAGCTTTGAAATGGAATCTCATGCAGCGTGTAATTTGAAGTAGACAGATGGAGGATGCAGTACTTTTCTCTCGATGACATCAACATTCTTTTCTTTGTATTGACAGGACACCTATTTGACGTGTGAAAAGACCCTGAGGCTGTTGCGCATCACTTTTTTTCTGAGGTTTTAAAGTGAGTGAAATGGATATAGAGCCCATGTGTGTCAGAGTCAGGGGCTTACGGCCATAGCAGTCTGAACTCGTCTGATCGCGGAAGCTAAGCAGGGTCGGGCCTGGTTAGAACTTGGATGGGAGACCCCCTGGGAATACCAGGTGCTGTAAGCTTTTTTGTTTCATTGTGAGGAAAGGGCAGCTTTGAGTGTTTGGGGACCAGCATGAGCGAGCTTCCCTCACACACCTTTTCTTGAAGCGCCCTCCACAGCTTTGGAATGGAATGTCATGCAGTGGTTAATTTGAAGTAGACAGATGGCAGATGCAGTACTTTTCTCTAGATGACATCAACATTCTTTTCTTTGTATTGACAGGACACCTTTTTGGCGTTTGAAAAGACCGTGAGGCTTTTGCACGTCACTTTTTTTCTAAGGTTGTAAAGTGAGTGAAATGGATATAGAGCCCATGTGTGTAAGAGTCAAGGGCTTATGGCCATACCACTCTGAACACGCCCGATCTCGTCTGATCTCGGAAGCTAAGCAGGGTCGCGCCTGGTTAGTACTTGGATGGGAGACCGCCTGGGAATACCAGGTGCTGTAAGCTTTTTTGTTTCTTTGTGAGGAAAGGGCAGCTTTGAGTCTTTGGGGACCAGCATGAGCGAGCTTCCCTCACACACCTTTTCTTGAAGCGCCCTCCGCAGCTTTGGAATGGAATGTCATGCAGTGGTTAATTTGAAGTAGACAGATGGCAGATGCAGAACTTTTCTCCAGATGACATCAACATTCTTTTCTTTTATTGACTGGACACCTATTTGGCGTGTGAAAAGACTCTGAGGCTGTTGCGCTTCACTTTTTTTCTGAGGTTGTAAAGTGAGTGAAATGGATATAGAGCCCATGTGTGTAAGAGTCAAGGGCTTACGGCCATACCACTCTGAACACGCCCGATCTCGTCTGATCTCGGAAGCTTAGCAGGGTCGGGCCTGGTTAGTACTTGGATGGGAGACCGCCTGGGAATACCAGGTGCTGTAAGCTTTTTTGTTTCATTGTGAGGAAAGGGCCGCTTTGAGTCTTTGGGGACCAGCATGAGCGAGCTTCCCTCACACACCTTTTCTTGAAGCGCCCTCCGCAGCTTTGGAATGGAATGTCATGCAGTGGTTAATTTAAAGAAAGACAGATGGCAGATGCAGTACTTTTCTCTCGATGACATCAACATTCTTTTCTTTGTATTGACAGGACAACTATTTGGTGTGTAAAAAGACCGTGAGGCTGTTGCACATCACATTTTTTTTGAGGTTGTAAAGTGAGTGAAATGGATATAGAGCCCATGTGTGTGAGAGTCAAGGGCTTACGGCCATACCACTCTGAACACGCCCGATCTCGTCTGATCTCGGAAGCTTAGCAGGGTCGGGCCTGGTTAGTACTTGGATGGGAGACCGCCTGGGAATACCAGGTGCTGTAAGCTTTTTTGTTTCATTGTGAGGAAAGGGCCGCTTTGAGTCTTTGGGGACCAGCATGAGCGAGCTTCCCTCACACACCTTTTCTTGAAGCACCCTCCGCAGCTTTGGAATGGAATGTCGTGCAGTGGTTAATTTGAAGAAGACAGATGACAGATGCAGTACTCTTCTCTCGATGACATCAACATTCTTTTCTTTGTATTGACAGGACACCTATTTGGCGTTTGAAAAGACCGTGAGGCTTTTGCACGTCACTTTTTTTCTGAGGTTGTAAAGTGAGTGAAATGGATATAGAGCCCATGTGTGTCAGAGTCAAGGGCTTACGGCCATACCACTCTGAACACGCCCGATCTCGTCTGATCTCGGAAGCTAAGCAGGGTCGGGCCTGGTTAGTACTTGGATGGAAGACCGCCTGGGAATACCAGGTGCTGTAAGCTTTTTTTTTTTCTTTGTGAGGAAAGGGCAGCTTTGAGTCTTTGGGGACCAGCATGAGCGAGCTTCCCTCACACACCTTTTCTTGAAGCGCCTTTCTGCAGCTTTGAAATTGAATGTCATGCAGCGTGTAATTTGAAGTAGACAGATGGCAGATGCAGTACTTTTCTCGAGATGACATCAACATTCTTTTCTTTTATTGACAGGACACCGATTTGGCGTGTGAAAAGACCCTGAGGCTGTTGCGCATCACTTTTTTTTTTGAGGTTGTAAAGTGTGTGAAATGGATATAGAGCCCATGTGTATCAGAGTGAAGGGCTTTCGGCCATACCACTCTGAACACGCCCGATCTCGTCTGATCTCGGAAGCTAAGCAGGGTCGGGCCTGGTTAGTACTTGGATGGAAGACCGCCTGGGAATACCAGGTGCTGTAAGCTTTTTTTTTTCTTTGTGAGGAAAGGGCAGCTTTGAGTCTTTGGGGACCAGCATGAGCGAGCTTCCCTCACACACCTTTTCTTGAAGCGCCCTCCACAGCTTTGGAATGGAATGTCATGCAGTGGTTAATTTGAAGAAGACAGATGGCAGATGCAGTACTTTTCTCTCGATGACATCAACATTCTTTCTTTTATTGACAGGACACCTATTTGGCGTGTGAAAAGACCCTGAGGCTGTTGCGCATCACATTTTTCTGAGGTTGTAAAGTGTGTGAAATGGATATAGAGCCCATGTGTGTCAGAGTCAAGGGCTTACGGCCATACCACTCTGAACACGCCTGATCTCGTCTGATCTCGGAAGCTTAGCAGGGTCGGGCCTGGTTAGTACTTGGATGGGAGACCGCCTGGGAATACCAGGTGCTGTAAGCTTTTTTGTTTCATTGTGAGGAAAGGGCCGCTTTGAGTCTTTGGGGACCAGCATGAGCGAGCTTCCCTCACACACCTTTTCTTGAAGCGCCCTCCGCAGCTTTGGAATGGAATGTCATGCAGTGGTTAATTTAAAGAAGACAGATGGCAGATGCAGTACTTTTCTCTCGATGACATCAACATTCTTTTCTTTTATTTACAGGACACCGATTTGGCGTGTGAAAAGACCCTGAGGCTGTTGCGCATCACTTTTTTTCTGAGGTTGTAAAGTGAGTGAAATGGATATAGAGCCCATGTGTGTCAGAGTCAAGGGCTTACGGCCATACCACTCTGAACACGCCCGATCTCGTCTGATCTCGGAAGCTAAGCAGGGTCGGGCCTGGTTAGTACTTGGATGGAACACCGCCTGGGAATACCAGGTGCTGTAAGCTTTTTTTTTTTCTTTGTGAGGAAAGGGCAGCTTTGAGTGTTTGGGGACCAGCATGAGCGAGCTTCCCTCACACACCTTTTCTTGAAGCGCCCTCCACAGCTTTGGAATGGAATGTCATGCAGTGGTTAATTTAAAGAAGACAGATGGCAGATGCAGTACTTTTCTCTCGATGACATCAACATTCTTTTCTTTTATTGACAGGACACCGATTTGGCGTGTGAAAAGACCCTGAGGCTGTTGCGCATCACTTTTTTTTTTGAGGTTGTAAAGTGTGTGAAATGGATATAGAGCCCATGTGTATCAGAGTGAAGGGCTTTCGGCCATCCCACTCTGAACACGCCCGATCTCGTCTGATCTCGGAAGCTAAGCAGGGTCGGGCCTGGTTAGTACTTGGATGGAAGACCGCCTGGGAATACCAGGTGCTGTAAGCTTTTTTGTTTCATTGTGAGGAAAGGGCAGCTTTGAGTCTTTTGGGACCAGCATGAGCGAGCTTCCCTCACACACCTTTTCTTGAAGCGCCCTCCACAGCTTTCGAATGGAATGTCATGCAGTGTGTAATTTGAAGTAGACAGATTGCAGATGCAGTACTTTTCTCTAGATGACATCAACATTCTTTTCTTTGTATTGACAGGACAACTATTTGGTGTGTAAAAAGACCGTGAGGCTGTTGCACATCACATTTTTTTTGAGGTTGTAAAGTGAGTGAAATGGATATAGAGCCCATGTGTGTGAGAGTCAAGGGCTTACGGCCATACCACTCTGAACACGCCCGATCTCGTCTGATCTCGGAAGCTTAGCAGGGTCGGGCCTGGTTAGTACTTGGATGGGAGACCGCCTGGGAATGCCAGGTGCTGTAAGCTTTTTTGTTTCATTGTGAGGAAAGGGCCGCTTTGAGTCTTTGGGGACCAGCATGAGCGAGCTTCCCTCACACACCTTTTCTTGAAGCACCCTCCGCAGCTTTGGAATGGAATGTCGTGCAGTGGTTAATTTGAAGAAGACAGATGACAGATGCAGTACTCTTCTCTCGATGACATCAACATTCTTTTCTTTGTATTGACAGGACACCTATTTGGCGTTTGAAAAGACCGTGAGGCTTTTGCACGTCACTTTTTTTCTGAGGTTGTAAAGTGAGTGAAATGGATATAGAGCCCATGTGTGTCAGAGTCAAGGGCTTACGGCCATACCACTCTGAACACGCCCGATCTCGTCTGATCTCGGAAGCTAAGCAGGGTCGGGCCTGGTTAGTACTTGGATGGAAGACCGCCTGGGAATACCAGGTGCTGTAAGCTTTTTTTTTTTCTTTGTGAGGAAAGGGCAGCTTTGAGTCTTTGGGGACCAGCATGAGCGAGCTTCCCTCACACACCTTTTCTTGAAGCGCCTTTCTGCAGCTTTGAAATTGAATGTCATGCAGCGTGTAATTTGAAGTAGACAGATGGCAGATGCAGTACTTTTCTCGAGATGACATCAACATTCTTTTCTTTTATTGACAGGACACCGATTTGGCGTGTGAAAAGACCCTGAGGCTGTTGCGCATCACTTTTTTTTTTGAGGTTGTAAAGTGTGTGAAATGGATATAGAGCCCATGTGTATCAGAGTGAAGGGCTTTCGGCCATACCACTCTGAACACGCCCGATCTCGTCTGATCTCGGAAGCTAAGCAGGGTCAGGCCTGGTTAGTACTTGGATGGAAGACCGCCTGGGAATACCAGGTGCTGTAAGCTTTTTTTTTTCTTTGTGAGGAAAGGGCAGCTTTGAGTCTTTGGGGACCAGCATGAGCGAGCTTCCCTCACACACCTTTTCTTGAAGCGCCTTTCTGCAGCTTTGAAATTGAATGTCATGCAGCGTGTAATTTGAAGTAGACAGATGGCAGATGCAGTACTTTTCTCGAGATGACATCAACATTCTTTTCTTTTATTGACTGGACACCTATTTGGCGTGTGAAAAGACTCTGAGGCTTTTGCGCTTCACTTTTTTTCTGAGGTTGTAAAGTGAGTGAAATGGATATAGAGCCCATGTGTTTAAGAGTCAAGGGTTTACGGCCATACCACTCTAAACACGCCCGATCTTGTCTGATCTCGGAAGCTAAGCAGGGTCGGGACTGGTTGGTACTTGGATGGGAGACCGCCTGGGAATACCAGGTGCTGTAAGCTTTTTTGTTTCTTTGTGAGGAAAGGGCAGCTTTGAGTGTTTGGGGACCAGCATGAGCGAGCTTCCCTCACACACCTTTTCTTGAAGCGCCCTCCACAGCTTTGGAATGGAATGTCATGCAGTGGTTAATTTGAAGAAGACAGATGGCAGATGCAGTACTTTTCTCTCGATGACATCAACATTCTTTCTTTTATTGACAGGACACCTATTTGGCGTGTGAAAAGACCCTGAGGCTGTTGCGCATCACATTTTTCTGAGGTTGTAAAGTGTGTGAAATGGATATAGAGCCCATGTGTGTCAGAGTCAAGGGCTTACGGCCATACCACTCTGAACACGCCTGATCTCGTCTGATCTCGGAAGCTTAGCAGGGTCGGGCCTGGTTAGTACTTGGATGGGAGACCGCCTGGGAATACCAGGTGCTGTAAGCTTTTTTGTTTCATTGTGAGGAAAGGGCCGCTTTGAGTCTTTGGGGACCAGCATGAGCGAGCTTCCCTCACACACCTTTTCTTGAAGCGCCCTCCGCAGCTTTGGAATGGAATGTCATGCAGTGGTTAATTTAAAGAAGACAGATGGCAGATGCAGTACTTTTCTCTCGATGACATCAACATTCTTTTCTTTTATTTACAGGACACCGATTTGGCGTGTGAAAAGACCCTGAGGCTGTTGCGCATCACTTTTTTTCTGAGGTTGTAAAGTGAGTGAAATGGATATAGAGCCCATGTGTGTGAGAGTCAAGGGCTTACGGCCATACCACTCTGAACACGCCCGATCTCGTCTGATCTCGGAAGCTAAGCAGGGTCGGGCCTGGTTAGTACTTGGATGGAAGACCGCCTGGGAATACCAGGTGCTGTAAGCTTTTTTTTTTTCTTTGTGAGGAAAGGGCAGCTTTGAGTGTTTGGGGACCAGCATGAGCGAGCTTCCCTCACACACCTTTTCTTGAAGCGCCCTCCACAGCTTTGGAATGGAATGTCATGCAGTGGTTAATTTAAAGAAGACAGATGGCAGATGCAGTACTTTTCTCTCGATGACATCAACATTCTTTTCTTTTATTGACAGGACACCGATTTGGCGTGTGAAAAGACCCTGAGGCTGTTGCGCATCACTTTTTTTTTTGAGGTTGTAAAGTGTGTGAAATGGATATAGAGCCCATGTGTATCAGAGTGAAGGGCTTTCGGCCATCCCACTCTGAACACGCCCGATCTCGTCTGATCTCGGAAGCTAAGCAGGGTCGGGCCTGGTTAGTACTTGGATGGAAGACCGCCTGGGAATACCAGGTGCTGTAAGCTTTTTTTTTTCTTTGTGAGGAAAGGGCAGCTTTGAGTCTTTTGGGACCAGCATGAGCGAGCTTCCCTCACACACCTTTTCTTGAAGCGCCTTTCTGCAGCTTTGAAATTGAATGTCATGCAGCGTGTAATTTGAAGTAGACAGATGGCAGATGCAGTACTTTTCTCGAGATGACATCAACATTCTTTTCTTTTATTGACTGGACACCTATTTGGCGTGTGAAAAGACTCTGAGGCTTTTGCGCTTCACTTTTTTTCTGAGGTTGTAAAGTGAGTGAAATGGATATAGAGCCCATGTGTGTAAGAGTCAAGGGCTTACGGCCATACCACTCTAAACACGCCCGATCTTGTCTGATCTCGGAAGCTAAGCAGGGTCGGGACTGGTTGGTACTTGGATGGGAGACTGCCTGGGAATACCAGGTGCTGTAAGCTTTTTTGTTTCTTTGTGAGGAAAGGGCAGCTTTGAGTGTTTGGGGACCAGCATGAGCGAGCTTCCCTCACACACCTTTTCTTGAAGCGCCCTCCACAGCTTTGGAATGGAATGTCATGCAGTGGTTAATTTGAAGAAGACAGATGGCAGATGCAGTACTTTTCTCTCGATGACATCAACATTCTTTCTTTTATTGACAGGACACCTATTTGGCGTGTGAAAAGACCCTGAGGCTGTTGCGCATCACATTTTTCTGAGGTTGTAAAGTGTGTGAAATGGATATAGAGCCCATGTGTGTCAGAGTCAAGGGCTTACGGCCATACCACTCTGAACACGCCTGATCTCGTCTGATCTCGGAAGCTTAGCAGGGTCGGACCTGATTAGTACTTGGATGGGAGACCGCCTGGGAATACCAGGTGCTGTAAGCTTTTTTGTTTCATTGTGAGGAAAGGGCCGCTTTGAGTCTTTGGGGACCAGCATGAGCGAGCTTCCCTCACACACCTTTTCTTGAAGCGCCCTCCGCAGCTTTCGAATGGAATGTCATGCAGTGGTTAATTTAAAGAAAGACAGATGGCAGATGCAGTACTTTTCTCTCGATGACATCAACATTCTTTTCTTTTATTGACAGGACACCGATTTGGCGTGTGAAAAGACCCTGAGACTGTTGCGCATCACTTTTTTTTTTGAGGTTGTAAAGTGTGTGAAATGGATATAGAGCCCATGTGTGTGAGAGTCAAGGGCTTACGGCCATACCACTCTGAACACGCCCGATCTCGTCTGATCTCGGAAGCTTAGCAGGGTCGGGCCTGGTTAGTACTTGGATGGGAGACCGCCTGGGAATACCAGGTGCTGTAAGCTTTTTTGTTTCATTGTGAGGAAAGGGCCGCTTTGAGTGTTTGGGGACCAGCATGAGCGAGCTTCCCTCACACACCTTTTCTTGAAGCGCCCTCCACAGCTTTGGAATGGAATGTCATGCAGCGTGTAATTTGAAGTAGACAGATGGCAGATGCAGTACTTTTCTCGAGATGACATCAACATTCTTTTCTTTTATTGACTGGACACCTATTTGGCGTGTGAAAAGAC
This sequence comes from Aulostomus chinensis, assembly GCF_037954235.1. Lineage (NCBI taxonomy): Eukaryota > Metazoa > Chordata > Actinopteri > Syngnathiformes > Aulostomidae > Aulostomus > Aulostomus chinensis. The sequence continues at coordinate 25,651,757 of NC_141323.1, read as the reverse complement.
TCTGAGGCTTTTGCGCTTCACTTTTTTTCTGAGGTTGTAAAGTGAGTGAAATGGATATAGAGCCCATGTGTGTAAGAGTCAAGGGCTTACGGCCATACCACTCTAAACAAGCCCGATCTCGTCTGATCTCGGAAGCTAAGCAGGGTCGGGACTGGTTAGTACTTGAATGGGAGACCGCCTGGGAATACCAGGTGCTGTAAGCTTTTTTGTTTCTTTGTGAGGAAAGCGCAGCTTTGAGTCTTTGGGGACCAGCATGAGCGAGCTTCCCTCACACACCTTTTCTTGAAGCGCCCTCTGCAGCTTTGGAATGGAATGTCATGCAGTGGTTAATTTGAAGAAGACAGATGGCAAATGCAGTACTTTTCTCTCGATGACATCAACATTCTTTTCTTTTATTGACAGGACACCTATTTGGCATGTGAAAAGACCCTGAGGCTTTTGCGCATCACATTTTTCTGAGGTTGTAAAGTGTGTGAAATGGATATAGAGCCCATGTGTGTCAGAGTCAAGAGCTTACGGCCATACCAGTCTGAACACGCCCGATCTCGTCTGATCTCGGAAGCTAAGCAGGGTCGGGCCTGGTTAGTACTTGGATGGTAGACCGCCTGGGAATACCAGGTGCTGTAAGCTTTTTTGTTTCTTTGTGAGGAAAGGGCAGCTTTGAGTCTTTGGGGACCAGCATGAGCGAGCTTCCCTCACACACCTTTTCTTGAAGCGCCTTTCTGCAGCTTTGAAATGGAATGTCATGCAGCGTGTAATTTGAAGTAGACAGATGGAGGATGCAGTACTTTTCTCTCGATGACATCAACATTCTTTTCTTTGTATTGACAGGACACCTATTTGACGTGTGAAAAGACCCTGAGGCTTTTGCGCATCACTTTTTTTCTGAGGTTGTAAAGTGATTGAAATGGATATAGAGCCCATGTGTGTCACATTCAGGGGCTTACGGCCATACCACTCTGAACACGCCCGATCTCGTCTGATCTCGGAAGCTAAGCAGGGTCGGGCCTGGTTAGTACTTGGATGGAAGACCGCCTGGGAATACCAGGTGCTGTAAGCTTTTTTGTTTCATTGTGAGGAAAGGGCAGCTTTTAGTGTTTGGGGACCAGCATGAGCGAACTTCCCTCACACACCTTTTCTTGAAGCGCCCTCCACAGCTTTCGAATGGAATGTCATCAGTGTGTAATTTGAAGTAGACAGATTGCAGATGCAGTACTTTTCTCTAGATGACATCAACATTCTTTTCTTTGTATTTACAGGACAACTATTTGGTGTGTAAAAAGACCGTGAGGCTGTTGCACATCACATTTTTTTTGAGGTTGTAAAGTGAGTGAAATGGATATAGAGCCCATGTGTGTGAGAGTCAAGGGCTTACGGCCATACCACTCTGAACACGCCCGATCTCGTCTGATCTCGGAAGCTTAGCAGGGTCGGGCCTGGTTAGTACTTGGATGGAAGACCGCCTGGGAATACCAGGTGCTGTAAGCTTTTTTGTTTCATTGTGAGGAAAGGGCCGCTTTGAGTCTTTGGGGACCAGCATGAGCGAGCTTCCCTCACACACCTTTTCTTGAAGCGCCCTCTGCAGCTTTGGAATGGAATTTCATGCAGTGGTTAATTTGAAGTAGACAGATGGCAGATGCAGTACTTTTCTCTCGATGACATCAACTTTCTTTTCTTTTATTGACAGGACACCTATTTAATTTGAAGTAGAAAGATGGCAGATGCAGTGTACTGGGCTTCTCTCTACTCCTCTCTCTCCTCCTATATGTGTCATACATTAATTATACTCATAGGTATTACTAACTTGTCTCCTTTTCTGGAGCCTTTTTGGCTCCTCTCATTCCAGATCTGGGTGCTGCTGGAGGAGGCTGCAGAGCTGAAGAGGCTCAAGCTGCCACCCGTAGCTCCACCTACTCACATCACCGTCTTTCCATCAGTCTCTCTCTCTCTTTATCTCTGTCCCTCTCTTTCCTTCTACATATCCGTCTTCCTCCATTATCTGTTTTGTTCCTGTTCTCTTTCCCCCCAATCGGTCAAAGCAGAAGGCCGTCCCCATTGAGCCTGGATCTGCTCGATGTTCCTGCCTGTTAAAAGGAAGGTTTTTGTCGCCGCTTTTGCAGGATGTGCTTGCTGATGGAGAATTGTTGGGTGTAGATTCATTGAAGCAGTTTGGTACTGGACCTGCTCTACCTGTAAAGTGTCATGAGATAAGTTTTGTTGTGATTTGGTGCAATATAAATAAAATTAACTTGACCAGTGTCATTTGTGGTCTTTCGTTAATTGCATGCCACATGAAATTATTATTAGTCACTTTTATCTCACATTTGACCTGCAGCTACAGTCTCACAGTGGCAAGACGAGAACACTTCTACTTCTGATGATAACAGTTTGTTCAACAATGAACTTCATCCAGTACCATGTTGTTAAACACTGGAACACCAGCATAGCACCTGAACAGGGACTTTAACCCTGGACCCTCAGATTAAAAGTCTGATGCTCTACCGTCTGAGCTACTCAGGCTCTTCCTTCAGCATTTAGACAGGAAAAGAAACACCTGTGAAGGTCAAACTGATGCTTTCTTGACTTGTTCAATCCTCCATGTTCAAGTCCACCATGCTTTTGATTGGTTCTGATTCTCTGTGGCAAAATCCAACAAGAGGCTCCAAAAATGTCTTGAATGTCATAAGAATGCACAGGACAAGATGTTCGTTTCCTTCATGTCTGCAGTTCCTCCACTGGAAAGTAAAGTCAATGCTGTTCCTCTGCTGAAACCTGGGATCGGACCAGGGACCTTTAGATCTTCAGTCTAACGCTCTCCCAACTGAGCTATTTCAGCTCTGAGGGAGGGCCCTGCTTCTCTCATTTTATAATCTCTTCCACTCTCACTAGAACTTAGAGAGGATTTGAGCTTCTGAAGTCATGACACATTGAACAGTTCGACAGGACCATTTTTGATGAATGTCTGAATCAAACAAGCCTCTTTTGTTTGTCTTCTTCCCAGTTGCCTCAACATTGTGTGAGCCAATAATTCCACATCTGTACCAGACACACCTCTGGTTGGTGGGTTTTATGGATCTTTCTGTTCTAACAGTGTCTTTTATCTTAAATATGCCACTTTCACATGAAAACATCAATAACAGGACAATATCAAAACTATTATTGCTGCTGTTGTTGGTTGTGTGTCTGTCTTCCATCCCCCTGTCCCCCTGTCTTTCTCTCTGCTTGTCTTTCACCCTCATCTTGTTCCCATCTTTTTGTCATTCTCTCCCTCATTTCTCTCTGTCTTTTGTCTTTTCTTCTCTATATTTGTCTTCTGCTGCTCCAGGATCAGCTCCTATCACACAGTGGTCCAGAACCATTATGAAGCCTGATCATGAATGTGAGCAAAGCTCTTAGAACAGGCCTGCTGCCACCACAACTAAGATCCTGCAGGTCACTAGAAACTCCAGTGTCCAGCTGACAAGTGGACTTTCCTCTGATCTGTGGTGGTGCTGAGTTTAGCAAACATCTCCAACAAGAAGATGAAGGAGGCCATCAACTCCTCCAAGCTCAACATCTATACTGGCTTTACTGGGAGATCAGGAGGTCAAAGCAGATCTTCACCCTCCACCTCAGATGGTTTCTACTCACAGAGATGAGGGACCAGTTCAAACCAGCTACCTGGAGCTCCCTTAAGCCATTGTCCCCATCAGCTAACATCTGGATCTGGACCTGCACCGGTGCTGATTTGTGTCTTGAGTCCCCAGAGTTTGTTGAACCAGAGAAGCTTCAACTGGTGACGGTCGTACAACCAAGTGTGAAGGTGAGCCTGCATTGTCTGATCTGGAGCTAACAGGGGAATTAGCAAGTGCTCTGACTGTTCTAGAGTTGCTGCTTAGTTGAATTTGAATTTATTTGTTGAAATGTTCCAGTTTCTATGAGGTCAGGGAAGATTGGTGTGGATCTAAAGGTCCCTGGTTGGATCCCAGGACATTGTTTTGGCTCATTTGAACATTTTCAAACCCTCGTTGCTCAGATTTTACATGAATTTGATCATGACTTTTGGACAAATGTCTTGTTTATTAATTAAATAATCACTTCAGTTATGAATTTAGTGAGTCACCCAGACTTGGTCAATAACAAAAATAAGTCTGGTTATTATTCAGTTTCCAGTCAGTAGGGACACACGCACACACACACACACACACACACACACACACACACACACACACAGCCTGTCTTTGGTATAAAATGGTCTGTCACGTTCACGTTGGAAGATTTCTCTGACTCAATTGTGAATAAAGAGATTCTTCATCTGACACCTGAGTCTTGATCCACTGATTCCTCTGATCCACCTCTTTCTGCTCCAACAAGGCTGACATGGATCAGGTGGGTCCATGTCATCCAATCAGTAGGTTTCTCTTCTCAATTAATTTTCTTCATCCCAGTTTAGATTGATTCTTCTCAGCCTCATGAAGGAGCATCTGATCAGGTGTTTGACTGCTTGTTGGTTGTAATTCCATAGATTTTAATCTCAGATGTTATAGAATTAATAAGAACATCTTAAAGACCTTTGTCCAACACTTGAAACTCACCTGTCTGTGGAGGCCCAACTGGCCTTTGGTCGTGAGGTGGTGGATGCATGTGAATGAAATGAGGCTCGTGTTGCTGTGAGGAGCCACTAGAGGGAGACACCTGTCGTTCCTCCCAGCTGACAATGAGGCTTCACAGCTGCATTTGAAGCTGTCCTTTATGAGTCACAACTGTCTTGAGCTCAGGAGCCAAACTCACCGAAAAAATATGCAAGTGGCTTTGGACAAAAGCGTCTGCTCAATGAAATTGTAGGATTGTAGAATTCTATAAATGTATAATATAGTTGTAGAAATGCTCTCTCTCACCACTCCCCAAAGTCTGTGCCAGGGTCTCTGGCCAGTGGTCAATGGCTCCTATCACCTGCCCAGGATGGATCCAGCTTGCTTGTCTTTGTAATTCTGCACTTATTAGAGACCTGGAAACAAAGGAATGCGGAAAAAGAGAAAATAGGACCTCACACAAATGGGCTTGTGACACAATTTTAAAGAGTTGTGTCAATGTGAATCTTTTACAAATGTGTGTGTGAATGTGGTTGTTGTGGCCGAGTGGTGAAGGCGATGGACTAGAAATCCATTGGGGTCTCCCTGCTCAGGTTGGAGTCCTGCCAACAACGTTAAAGTGTTGATGTTCTGGAGGAGACAACATCTGATCTTTTTAGATCCACGAGTCAAAGGTTTTCTTTAAAGTGCTGCAGCAGCTGAGGATGAGGGAGAGACAGAATTTCAAACCATCTTCGTGAGGACATTTTGAAAAATGATGATATTTGCCACAGTTATTATTGACTTGGAACACTGCAAAAATATCCCCTCTCCAAAAACCCTCCTCTTCAACTTTGTACCCAAGTTGTCTCCTCATCAGGCACCACAGTGTCCAGGATGTTCAGTCAAAAAGTCATTAATGATTTTAAAAATGTCCATCAAACACAAAATAAGGCTTCAAATAGGTAAAATCACCATCTGTAGACTGGACCAATATGCTGATGTGATCCTTTGATTAGTTTAGGATCAGTCAGAGATCAAAGACTGAAGCAGGAGATCAATGCTCAGAACCCAGAGATCAAAGACAGAATTCAGACATCAGAGAAAGAATTCAGACATCAAACACATACCTGATGGAGGCTCCACCCCCCCCCCAGACAGTTTCCATGTAAGTCGTAAGTTTTATTTTTAAAGCGCCAAATCACAACAAGTGTTATCTTCTTTTTATTCTTTTTATTAAAGATTGAAGCTCCATACAAGACAGTTTGTAGACAAGAACATCACAGCCTGGGAAGCTTTCACTTCTTTTGATGGACAGCTTTGATTTCAGGTTCTACCTCTGTAAAATTGAAAGTAAAGTAAATGAAGCACCTGTGAAGGTAAAACTGATGATGTCATGACTTGTTCAGTCCTCCAACGTTAAAGTCCAACAAGCTTTTGATTGTCTCTGATTCTCTGTGGCAAAATCCAACAAGAGGAAACAGAAAATCTTGAGGTTGTCTCACTTTTTTTTTTTAAAGAAACTCTGCATAGGACAGTGATAGGATGCTTGTTTCCTTGGATGAAAAAGTCTGGTACTCTCATCTTCTTAAACATTTACTTGTTCAATCAGGACAAGAGAATCTGAGCTTGGATGTCATTTTGTAGTAAAAGGTGAATTAAACTTGTAAACATCAGCTGGTGTTCACTCTGATGATGTGTCGATGGTCTGTATTCTGCCTTCTGTAGCACGATGCTGCTGGGAAGAAGCCTGATTATGTCAGAGTTGTGTTCAGTGGCTCCTGCTGGGTCCATTTCTGACAAATAGGCTCCAAAGAGTTCAGGTGTTTAAAAGCTCAGGGTTGCTGTCAGCAGACAAGGTGGCCGAGTGGTTAAGGCGATGGACTGCTAATCCATTGTGCTCTGCACGCGTGGGTTTGAATCCCATCCTCATTGTGAGCGACTCTGGTTTCTACTCCAACATTATGGAATTACTGTGAGGCTTTTAACTGACACAGATACCAGTTGAGTCAACTTCCCTTTCACAACCTGACCAAAACAACTCAGACACCCAGAGCTCACATGTGTCAATCACCTCTGTAGAAGGTCCCGCCCCCACAGAGCTATAAATCCTCCCATCAAAGAAGAAAACTGAAGACGCCTCTTGGATGAGAGCTGAAGCATCTTCAAGAAACCTGAAACAGTCCACTTGGTACATTTAAATAATTCTACAATTTCTTTCAGCTTTCGTCCAAAGCCACGTGCATGTATCACATGTATATAATATATATGTGATACTCTTTCATCTACTCATGAACCAAAAATGCAGTCTAATACCAGTAAATTTGTGCAGAAAAATGTCATTTGTGCTCCTTCTTTTATTTATTTGTTTATTTAGTATTTTTTAATGTATTTTCTTTCAATTCACATTTTGTCCATTAACTTCATAATCACTCTTCACAGTCGCCATCTCATCACATGACTAAAGTTTGGGTTCTGTATTGGTGGTAAAATATCCTTCCATGCCCCTCACTAGTTTGCACACAGAAAAGCATATTTTACTGGTTTCAAATCTCTTAGTGTGTTCTCTCTGTTAAACCAGCTGTGGCAGCTTTCATTGTGTGATTGATTTTAAAATATAAATATGGAACAGAACCATTGGAAGAAGATGTCAGGACATTTGAAGGAATGTAAATCTCCTCTTGAAATGTTGCAGTGTGCAGCTGAGACTCTCTGGCAGTGGCACAAGGAGCCACAATGGCAGAACCTGGACCCTCCTGGAGGAGAACCACAGGTGAGGGCCTTCTTGGCTCCAGATTGATGGAAATCAAGTGTCTGAGGCTGTTAGCAGCCATGAAGTTGATCTGGTTGGGCACTGGTATTTTTTCTTGCTGCAGCTCAGGAGTGATTCAGGAGAAGAGTTTCAGAACAGCCAAGGTTGGGGACTGGAATTTTCAAATTTCCCCTGGAACCAGACAAACTTGGGAGGTAAAACCTCCAATCATAGCCACTCAGATGCAGCAGCAGAAAGAAGCTGTCATCTACCCTGACAGTCAGAGCATCAAGTCAAGAAAACATCAACCATCTTGTAGTTCCAAACCTTCACCTGTCAGATTCAGCTACTTCTTATTGTGGGACTTTAAATTTGAACACAATGGAATTTGGACAAGGAGTTTTCCTTCAAGTCAGAACATCATCGTCCAGCCTCCAACCAGAGGTCCATCAGTTATCATGGGAGCCACATGTGGAGTCTGGATTCTTTTCTAGAATGTGACGGCAATGACAGTCCTGCCAAGTGACATCACTGACATGAATGGATGACTTCAGTCACATGAATGGATGGCTTCAGTCACGTGACTGGATGGCTTTAGTCACGTGACTGGATGACTTCAGTCACATGACTGGATGATTTGAAAATTTTGTTGTGGGCCTCTGGACCTTTTTTAAATCAGTAGTTGACCACAGGTAGCTTAGCCAACTGTTAACTAATTAACTTTTAGTCCAGACAAAGAATGTGGGTTGACAGTTATTCATACACAGTCTTTGGTTTCAGATGCAGCCTCAACTGAGACTCCTGGTTCAGAGGATGGGTTTGTTTGCTGTCAGGTTGCCACCTTTTAGAAATGAAAATCAGGGACGCCCACCACGGCTCCTGGGGGCCATGACCACCAGGGGCCTGACTCCCATGAGGTGGGTGCCCACAGCAGTGGTGTGTTTTATTTTGTAGGTGTTTTTAGTCAAGGGGTGATCAAGAAAGCAATTCCTCCTACTTAAAGCTTGAAAAGCTTTATCACCAATAAACACATTCTTTATTGTTCAACACTGAACTGCACATTTAAGTTTTAAAATACAAACTCAATAAATGGAGAACTTTATGTGACTTAAGTTCATAACACATCAGCAGGTTTCCCTCCCTTCTTTTTCCAAGTCTCCTTCTTGTTCCTCCTTGCAGCTCTGGGGAACTCTTGGTCTCTCAAAGCCCTGTTGGAAAACTCTGAACAGGACTGCTCAAAGTTGAGAGTGATCACTCCTTTGAGCTCCATGGAGCTCCTGTTCCTGCAGTCACTCCATTTCTGCTTTTCATTTTGTGTTTGTATTAAAGTTCTATTGCTGAAAAAAAAGAGAATTTTTTGCCTTTTTGTTGAAGTAAATATATGAGGGTCGAAACTGACCCATAACACCATGGATGTTACAATAGTTAATAATATTAAAATGAATAATAAATCAAACCAATCCATGTCAGAGATGTGTTCTAACACCCCTCAGTAATGGTCAGGAAACACAACAACATTTTGTTTATTTCTATGATTTTCTGGAGGTTCATTTGATCATTTTTTTAACTGAAATCGAGGGTTTACTGACTAAAAAAAGGTCCAGAGGCCCACAACAAAATATTCCAATCAATATTTCCATGGATAAGGAAGCCTAACAAGGTAACCGGGAGATGGGAAACAACTTGGATGATAGAAAATTGTTTTTAGTTTATTTTACAGCTGATTGAAGACGAGGGTCAAAACTGACCTGTTAACATAAGAGATGGGAACAGAAAGCTAACACAAGAGGAAGGTTGAAGCTATGAAAAAGGAGTTTGATAAAAATCTTGAACTGACAGTAGAAATATCCTTTTGTGTGTTTACCTTTGTTGACAGAAGTCACTTTAGCTTGGCAGTGAAAAGAATCTCTGCTAGCTTGACAAATAAGTGCACAAACTGGGTTCAAGCTGGACTTTGGACACTGGTATCTGCAACAACTCCCATCAACTCCTAATCTAGCATCTCTGCTGTGGTCAAACTATTTTACAGAACATTTGACAGACCTGTGGAGCAGTGAGGACAGACATGAGTTGATGCACATGATCCACTGAAGCGCCATTTTACCCTGCCACTGAGGTCACCAACATGAGCTGGAGTTGGGACTCTTGAACTGAACCTGGGATCACAGCGACACCTACTGCTGCAAAATGGAACAGCAACATTGAACCCAAGTACAGGATTGGAGGGAGACTGATGGTCGCTGTTTGGGTTTTTGAAGAACAAGGAGGGCGTTGGTTCAAGCTGGATTCTCAGAGACTATTTCCCCAACCTCTACATTGGCATCTACACTGTCATCCAGTCATGTGACTGAAGTCATCCAGTCATGTGACTGAAGTCATCCAGTCATGTGACTGAAGTCATCCAGTCATGTGACTGAAGTCATCCATTCATGTCAGTGATGTCACTTGGCAGGACTGTCATTGCCTTCACATTCTCGAAAAGAACCCAGACTCCACATTTCCTCCTATCTATTATTGTGTCCCACCCTCCTGGTCCTTACTCTGAATTCTCAGAGTTTATATCCAGTTCAGTCCTCAAAACAGATGAAGTCATGAGTGTTGATAAATTTCCTTTTCTCCACTGATTATATGTCAAGGTTTGTGTGTGGGGGTGGAGCCTATCCAAGCAGCCTTCGGACAAGAGGCGGGGTTCATCCTGGACATGTCACCAGTCCATCACAGGGCCAACACATACAGGCAGACAACCATTCACACTCACAGCCACACCTACGGTCAATTTAGAGTATCAATCAGCCTCGTCCCCTCTTGATGTCTTTGGACTGTGGGAGGAAGCTGGAGTACCAGAGAGAACCCACACAGACACAGGGAGAACATGCAGACTCCACACAGCTGGGGCTCGAATCTGGAACCTTCTTGCTGTGAGGCAACAGTGCTGACCACTGCACCATTGTGTCCCCTGAAAATGCCACCAGATCGTTTGGATTGTCTATAAAATCAAGTACACATGAACATGAAGAGGTTTTCACAGGGCTGGTGGTGCAATGGATAGCATGACTGACTACTGTCAGAAGATTCTAGGTTCAACTCCTGGCTCGCTCACTTAAAATTTTATACTGAGAAGCTTTCACACCTGAAGTGTGAACCACTGCTAAAAGTCCCTGAAATCCTCCAAGGTTTCCTCCTTGTCTGCTGTAAACATGAACACATGCATGGATCCTGCTACCTCTCACATGTTAAGCTGGCACTTGACAGTGACAGCAGGAGAACAAGAAATCCCAGTGTGTCATCAACATTTCCTGGAAACTAAATGACAGAAGCCAGTGGCGGCTGGTGAAAAAAATTCTTGGTGGGGCTGGTGTGCCAAAAACATTTCCGTGCCTAGTCTAGTATAATCATTCAAAAAGAGCAGCCGGACAATTATTAAATGTTTTAAAATAGTATTTACTTTCCTTCTTAAAATCGACAGTTTCAAAGACAAAAAAAACAACAACAATTTACAACTACAGTCAATTTTATGAGATCAAATATTATACAATGATGTTAACTTTACAGAAGGTGATTTGAGCTTAATCTATACGATACAAATCAACAATGTGTGTGTCTCTCTCTCTCTGTCTCTCTCTTTGTTCATCTGTGTCTGTCTCTGTCTCCTTCTCTGTGTCTCCGTCTTTGTGTCCTTTTCTCTGTGTCTCTATCTCTGTTTGTTTGTCTCTTAGTGTGTCTGTCTCTCTCTGTCTCTCTCTCTTTGTGTCCGTCTCTCTTTCTCTCTTCGTCTACCTGTCTCTCTCCCTCTGTCTCTCTGTCTATTTGTTTCAGTCTTTCTGGGTGTGTGTTCGAATTCAGCAGTCATTTGTACAGGAACTTTGCTCGTCTCTCTTTCTGGGAGGCAAATTTCTCAATGACCCTGGTGTTGAAACCAGGAATGTTTCGTGTCAGTTTTTTCTCAGTGGAGAGCATAGCCAGAGCGTTGAGCCGATCTTGTGCCATGGTATTTGTAAGAAAAGTTTTTATCCTCTTCAAAGTGGAGAAGCACCTCTCAGATTCTGACGTTGTCATTGGTGTGGTGATGAGGATGTTGAGCAGACTTACAGTTTCAGTGAACGTGTCTTGAAGGTTATTTTCCATCAAAACCTGATAGAGAGCCAGTGCACCACTGCAACTCTGAAACTCTTCGTTCCCGTAGATCAGAGACAGCTCTGTTTGAAGTCTGGCCTTGTCCAATGAGGGATAGGCTTCCACTGTGGTTTTCAGTGCTGAATCTGGGAACTTTCGGCTGTGCTGTGGGAACAGGTCTCCTTGCAGGAGTGTGGCGCTGACAAGATGCTTGGTGAAACTAAATCTCTCCTTGGCATGGCTCACAATGGTGTCACATACCTATGCAATGATATAATTATACAAAATAGGAATTATTGCATCTTCACTTGTCTTAATACATTGACCTGATGAGCTAGCCTACATTATGTAATAAACATACTGTAATGATTCACATCATCATAAAACAATATACATTTAAGTCTGGACCACTGTATCATTTGGCCAACATCTTATTTTGATTTTATTTAATAATGTGATTCAAATCACACTAAAAAGCAAGTTCTTACCTCCAGTGCCAAATGGTGCAGTGTGTCTTCTCCCAAGGTTCTGCGTCTCTTTGCGGGTGGCTCCTGAGCAGGTCCCCTGAACTCCTCATCCTCAGCCAGAGTAGGCACATCCTCCCTGACCCAACACATAAGTTTCATGAGTAAGTTCTAAAAACTGGTTAGGGATACATTAACAAAACCAAAGGTGGATGTCATTACTGTCAGTTATATTATACAGATAAATCAATTCTTTAAATAAGATGATATATAAGCATTTAAGTCTACATATACAGAGAAATTGAGGTTAGGCTACAAATTAATTAATTTAGCATACCTGATAGCCTGCATGTGGTCAATGAATGTCTGGGTGACTCCTGCCATGTAGACAGCATCAATGTTTCTCTTCTGCAGCTGGTTGTAAAGGATGTCCACATGTGGCATGATTTTGTGGAACAGGGCCAGTAAAAAACAAAAAGTTTCATCTTCCAGCATTCTCACATAGCCACCAGCTTCTCTCTTTGTCTGGCTATCAAACCCTTCACTGTTCCGGATAGCCTGAAAGCAATTCACCAGATCCTTCTTGTGCTCATAAACTGTGTTAACACGACTGTTGAAGTTCCAACGTGTTGATGATGCACTTGGAAGTCGGTGCGCAAACTTCTCATCAAGCACTGCAGTTCTCTTGCTTGACTTAGAGAAAAGAGAAGCAAATCCCCCCATGTCAGAAAAAAAGTGACTGCTCTGAGGGATGTGGGAGGTTGCTTGCTGCAGTATCAGGTTTAACTGATGGGCATAGCAGTGAACATAGTGAGCGTTTGGATAGATGTCTTGTACCTTTCGCTGCACTCCTCCTTTGGCACCCCTCATCACAGCTGCCCCATCACAGGCCTGGGCAATCAGCTTCTTTTCTTGTCCCTCAGAAAGGATGCTGTGCAGCCTCTCCAATAAGGCACTGGCTATTGCATCCGCACAGGTGTTGGGCAGTTTCAGAAATTCAAAGAACCGCTCTTGAATATTGTGGCGGTCGTCAATGTATCTCAGAACTAAGACTAACTGACACTGTGTTGAAACGTCAGTAGTTTCATCAGCCTGGATCGCTAAAAAGTCTGCCGATTTAACTTCATCCAGGATCTGTTCTCTCAAAACTGCCAGCATACAGTCCAGGAGCTCGTTCTGTACTGTCTTCGAGGTGCCTTTAAAAACGGTTGCATTTTCAAGGTGCTCCCTCAAGTACCGATCAATGGATGCCATCAAGTCAACTGGACCTCTGAATATTCCAGCGTTGTCAGAGGAATCACTTTCGTCATGTCCCCGCAGAGCCAGTTCAAAAGCACCACGGAATTTAACAGTTAATTATCTTAGATAAGATGTTACGGTTCTTATCTACGTCATCATTGTGCTTCCTTACAGCGATGCGGTGACTGTCATCGAGCTGCGTTGCTATGCTAATCTTCCCAAGAACCGCTAGCTTCACGCAGTTTTCCATGTGAATTTTCGCTCTTTCGTGTTTCTTAATCCGCTCGGAGAGGTGCTTTAGGTCAGTGATTCCTGTCTGTGTCCATGCTGAATCACACCGGTCACTCCTGAAAGGGATGTAGGGGAAGCAAAAAAGTGCGTTGGCTGCTCCACAACCCGTCAGCCACGGCTTGCGCTGAAACCAGCTCCGGCAAAAAGTCCTGTCGTAGGACTGCTGGATGTTGATTTCAGGCTTGTCCGGTCCCAGCTCCTTAACGCGGATTTTTTCCGCCATGGTCCTCCTCGCAAAAGGGAAATTTAAAAGGGATCTCACCGAAATCGGTGGAAACTGCTGCTCTTGAACTTCGATCGTTGTTGTCGCCATTTTCTCTCTCACTCACTTCTCGCGGTATTTTTTTCGTAGGGATTCGGAAATCTGGGAATCTCACTACGCAAAAAGAATATCGCGGGCTCCTCAGCTAGCTTTAGCAATCCAAACCTTCACGCATTTTACGTTGGCGTAGGGGCGACTTTTCCAGCGCCCCTTCGCCGTTAAATTTGGCGATGTTGATTGGCCAATTATTCATTATTTTTCCCTAGCAACCATACAGGATTGGCAAAATAATTGCAGGTCTGGGGCGCTTTGACGAGCGCCCCTAAAGACAAATTATACAGTCTATCAGAGTAAATTCACTATTAATTGAATGAGTCAGTTGGCGTAAATGTTGTTTAAATGACCCATATTGCATGTAGACACACACAATTAAGTAAGGCTGACACTGACGATACAAATTGTAAACATATGCACATATATATGTATCAATACATGTCGGGATTTTCCTCTCCACAGCTGGTGGGGCGGCGCCCCAGCGCCCCCTATGAGCCAGCCGCTACTGATACTGGCTTTACTGGGAGATCAGGAGGACAAAGCAGATCTTCACCCTCCACCTCAGATGGTTTCTCCTCACAGAGATGAGGGACCAGTTCAAACCAGCTACCTGGAGCTCCCTTAAGCCATTGTCCCCATCAGCTAACATCTGGATCTGGACCTGCACCGGTGCTGACTTGTGTCTTGAGTCCCCAGAGTTTGTTGAACCAGAGAAGATTCAACTGGTGACGGTCGTACAACCAAGCGTGAAGGTGAGCCTGCATTGTCTGATCTGGAGCTAACAGGGGAATTAGCAAGTGCTCTGACTGTTCTAGAGTTGCTGCTTAGTTGAATTTGAATTTATTTGTTGAAATGTTCCAGTTTCTATGAGGTCAGGGAAGATTGGTGTGGATCTAAAGGTCCCTGGTTGGATCCCAGGACATTGTTTTGGCTCATTTGAACATTTTCAAACCCTCGTTGCTCAGATTTTACATGAATTTGATCATGACTTTTGGACAAATGTTCTGTTTATTAATTAAATAATCACTTCAGTTATGAATTAAGTGAGTCACCCAGACTTGGTCAATAATAAAAGTTAGTCTGGTTATTATCCAGTTTCCAGTCAGTTAGGACACACACACACACACACACACACACACACACACACACACACACACACAGCCTGTCTGTGGTATAAAATGGTCTGTCACGTTCTCTCACATTGGAAGATTTCTCTGACTCCATTGTCAATAAAGACATTCTGCATCTGACACCTGAGTCTTGATCCACTGATTCCTCTGATCCACCTCTTTCTGCTCCAACAAGGCTAACATGGATCAGGTGGGTCCATGTCATCCAATCAGTAGGTTTCTCTTCTCAATTCATTTTCTTCATCCCAGTTTAGATTGATTCTTCTCAGCCTCATGAAGGAGCATCTGATCAGGTGTTTGACTGCTTGTTAGTTGTAATTCCATAGATTTTAATCTCAGATGTTATAGAATTAATAAGAACATCTTAAAGACCTTTGTCCAACACTTGAAACTCACCTGTCTGTGGAGGCCCAACTGGCCTTTGGTAGTGAGGTGGTGGATGCATGTGAATGAAATGAGGCTTGTGTTGCTGTGAGGAGCCACTAGAGGGAGACACCTGTCGTTCCTCCCAGCTGACAATGAGGCTTCACAGCTGCGTTTGAAGCTGTCCTTTATTAGTCACAACTGTCTTGAGCTCAGGAGCCAAACTCACCAAAAACATATGCAAGTGGCTTTGGACAAAAGCGTCTGCTCAATGAAATTGTAGGATTGTAGACTTCTATAAATGTAGAATATAATTGTAGAAATGCTCTCTATCACCACCCCCAACGTCTGTGCCAGGGTCTCTGGCCAGTGGTCAATGGGCTCCTATCACCTGCCCAGGATGGATCAAGCTTGCTTGTCTTTGTAATTCTGCACTTATTAGAGACCTGGAAACAAAGGAATGCTGAAAAAGAGAAAATAGGACCTCACACAAATGGGCTTGTAACATAATTTTAAAGAATTGTGTCAATGTGAATCTTTTACAAATTTGTGTGTGAATGTGGTTGTTGTGGCCGAGTGGTGAAGGCGATGGACTAGAAATCCATTGGGGTCTCCCTGCTCAGGTTGGAGTCCTGCCAACAACGTTAAAGTGTTGATGTTCTGGAGGAGACAACATCTGATCTTTTTAGATCCACGAGTCAAAGGTTTTCTTTAAAGGGCTGTAGAAGCTGAGGATGAGGGAGAGACAGAATTTCAAACCATCTTCGTGAGGACATTTTGAAAAATGATGACATTTTGCCACAGTTATTATTGACTTGGAACACTGCAAAAATATCCCTTCTCCAAAAACCCTCCTGTTCAACTTTGTACCCAAGTTGTCTCCTCATCAGGCACCACAGTGTCCAGGATGTTCAGTCAAAAAATCATTAGTGATTTTAAAAATGTCCATCAAACACAAAATAAGGCTTCAAATAGGTAAAATCACCATCTGTAGACTGGACCAATATGCTGATGTGATCCTTTGATTAGTTTAGGATCAGTCAGAGATCAAAGACTGAAGCAGGAGACCAATGCTCAGAACCCAGAGATCAAAGACAGAATTCAGACATCAGAGACAGAATTCAGACATCAAACACATACCTGATGGAGGCTCCACCCCCCCCCCACAGTTTCCATGTAAGTCGTAAGTTTTATTTTTAAAGCGCCAAATCACAACAAATGTTATCCTCTTTTTATTCTTTTTATTAAAGATTGAAGCTCCATACAAGACAGTTTGTAGACAAGAACATCACAGCCTGGGAAGCTTTCACTTCTTTTGACAGACAGCTTTGATTTCAGGTTCTACCTCTGTAAAATATAAAGTAAAGTAAATGAAGCACCTGTGAAGGTAAAACTGATGATGTCATGACTTGTTCAGTCCTCCAACGTTAAAGTCCAACAAGCTTTTGATTGGCTCTGATTCTCTGTGGCAAAATCCAACAAGAGGAAAAAGAAAATCTTGGGGTTGTCTCACTTTTTTTCATAGAAACTCTGCATAGGACAGTGATAGGATGCTTGTTTCCTTGGATGAAAAAGTCTGGTACTCTCATCTTCTTAAACATTTACTTGTTCAATCAGGACAAGAGAATCTGAGCTTGGATGTCATTTTGTAGTAAGAGGTGAATTAAACTTGTAAACATCAGCTGGTGTTCACTCTGATGATGTGTCGATGGTCTGTATTCTGCCTTCTGTAGCACGATGCTGCTGGGAAGAAGCCTGATTATGTCAGAGTTGTGTTCAGTGGCTCCTGCTGGGTCCATTTCTGACAAATAGGCTCCAAAGAGTTCAGGTGTTTAAAAGGTGAGGGTTGCTGTCAGCAGACGAGGTGGCCGAGTGGTTAAGGCGATGGACTGCTAATCCATTGTGCTCTGCAAGCATGGGTTTGAATCCCATCTTTGTCCCAAGTGACTCTGGTTTCTACTTCTAGATTATTGAATTACTGTGAGGCTTTTTTTTTTTTGGAACTTATTTTTTATTTAACATACATACAGCACAGATAGAACATGACAGAGATGCGCAGACAAATATTCCAGACAAGTGTTCAGATACTTATTCCAAGACACACATGAAAAAAAAAAAAATAAATAAAAAAATTTTAAAAAATGTTGATGTTTATAATTCCAATACTGTTTTCACTGGTGCCCATCTTTCAGCAAACTGTCCTGTTTTCAGCTGTAACCTTGCTGTGATTTTTTCCATGATGTATACATTTTTTACTCTATTCCTCCATTGTGATATGTTTGGAGGTTCTGGCTTTAGCAAGCAGGCTGTTATTGTCTTTTTAGCGATCAGAATCAAAATCCTCCACAAAGCAATCAGGTTTCTGTCTGTCAGATTCTCAGGTGGTATGCCGAGGATAAACATTGCTGCGTCCAAAGCAAAATTAATGTCCAAAATTTGCCCAATCTCCTTCCGAACATTCTCCCAGAAGTTCAACAGCTGTGGGCAATCCCAGAATATGTGCGTAAAATCTCCTATTAACTGACATCCTCTCCAACACAGTTCAGATGTGTTGCTATATTTTGAAGTCTTAGATGGAGTGTTGAAATATCTCATCTTCACCTTCCAGTCAAACTCCCTCCACATTGGGCTGCTTGTTAATTTGTGTCCTGCTCTGAATGTTTCCTCCCAATTTTCATCTGGTATAATCGTATTTGTTTCTAATTCCCATTTTTCCTTAACATCCAAATTGTTGTCCTTACATTCATGTTGTAGTACTCTATAGATTTTTGATATTAACCCCTTTTTAGTCTCCCCCTCCAAATACGACAACAGCAATTCCTCCAGCTTAGATGGTGTTCTACAAATATTTTCCCACTCTCTGTGCTTCTGAAGGTAGTGTCTTCATTGTAGAAATTTGTAGAAGTCATGGTTCGGTAAGTTAAACTCTTTTTTAAGTTGCTCAAACGACTTCATATACTGTCCATTGAAAACTTGTGCAATATAAATTAACCCCTTACTTCTCCATTTGTTGTACCCTGCATCCATAACAGATGGTAAAAAGTCTGGATTTCCTGCTTTTTTGGTGATTCTACTTATTGAGTTCGATATTTTCAGTTTTTTTTCGCACTATTGACCATACTTTTATTGTTACCCTAATCCAGTCATTACGCAGCCCCTCTTTTTTCTGCATCTTCTCTTTCAAAAACGGGAGTACCTCCAAAGGTGTTTTCTGACAGGAATTTTGTTCCATTCCCACCCACATTGTGTCTGTCTCCTTCGTGATCCACGTAATAATCGCTCTAAGTTGTGCTGCCCAATAATAATTTTTTAGACCAGGTAAATTTAACCCTCCCTTCTCTTTTGGGCAAAGAAGGATTTTGTATTTGATTCTAGCTTTTTTATTTTGCCAAACAAATTTAGATATGATTTTGTCTAACATCTTAAAAGTTGAACTAGAGACCATAATTGGCAGTGACTCGAACAGAAACAACAATCTGGGTACAATGTTCATTCTCACTGTTTCGATTCTTCCCACCATCGACAGGGGCAATATCTCCCATCTGGCCAAATCCTTCTTTATTTCTGTAATCAGTTTTCCATAATTTTCTTTAAATAGCTGTGATATAATGGGAGTAATAATGATGCCAAGATATCTAAACCCTGTGGTGGTCCATTTGAAATTGAACTTTCCCTCTAATTCAGTTGGATATTTGCCTGAAAGCATCATTGCTACAGACTTAGATTCATTAGTTAAATAACCTGATGATTCTCCATATTCATTCAGATTGTTCAATAAAGCTGGTATAGTTAAGGAGGGTTCACTTAGATATGTTCATATATCGTCAGCAAATAAAGATATTTTATGCTCCACTCCCCCTTCATCTCTTATTCCCTTAATATCCTTATTTTGTCTTATTGATTCGGCTAATGGTTCAGTACTTAATGCCAACAGCAATGGACTCAGACAATCCCCTTGTCTGACCCCTCTTTTGAGGGGAAAGAAATCTGAACAGCATCCGTTAACTCTAATCCGTGATTTGGGGTTTTTATAAACCAATTTTACCCAATCTATAAATGTTGAATGAAACCCAAAAACTTCTAATGTCCGATATAGGAAGCTCCATTTTACCCGGTCAAATGCCTTTTGTGCATCTAAACTGAGCATCAAAGCGGGTTGTCTGTTGTTTTTAGTACATCATATAAGATTTAATGTTCTCCTAATATTGTTAGCTCCTTGTCTACCAGGGATGAACCCTGTCTGATCTGGTTTGATTAATTTTGTTATATATATCTGTATCCTATGTGCTAAAATATGAGTCAATATCTTCAGATCACTACACAACAAGCTGACAGGCCTGTATCCTTCACATGTGGTTGGGTCCTTTCCTTCTTTATGTATGACTGAGATAATGGCTTCTGACCAAGATGTTGCTGGGTCACCTGATGTCAGGGCATAATTAAATCCTTTGAAAAGGGCTGGTGTAATCTCCTTCGCAAAACACTTATCAAATTCTCCCGAGAGCCCATCCGTGCCAGGGGATTTATTATTTTTAAGTACCTTAATTGTATTAGCTATTTCCTGTACTGAGATTGGCCTAACCATTTCAGATGCCTCCTCTGTTAATAATGACGGTAAGTGCAATCTTTTGAGGAATGCCAGTGTTTTATTTTCTAGTGATTGCGAGTCAGGGTCATCATATAGATTTTTATAATATTCTGCAAACGCTGCTGCTATCTCCGTTGGCTTTATCATATATTTTTTAGAGTTAGGATGTCTTATTTTATTTATCGTCCTATTTGCCTGGGCTTTTCTAAGTTGAAATGCTAATAATCTGCTGGCTCTATTCTCCATCTCATAATATCTCTGATTCGTAAACCTTAAAGCCCCCTCTGCTTTGTAAGTTAATAGTTCATCGAGCCGTTGTTTGATTTTTTTCAGTTCGATAAGTGTTGAGTTACTTGATGTTCTTTTGTGTTCCAATTCCAACTCTCTAATTTTATTCTCTAACATATTTTGTTGCTTTAATCGGGCCTTTCTCATTCTGGAAGATATCTCTATTATTTTCCCTCTAATAACTGCCTTCCCCCCGTCCCATAAAATTGAAGGTGAAACTTCCCCATTGTCATTAGTTTGAAAGTATTCCTTTAAATTTTGTTTTAGTTCCTTGACCACACTCTCATCTGATAACAGAGATACATGAAGTCTCCAGTATTTGAAAAAAGATTCATTACCCATATCTACCGTTAGCGTAATAGGAGCATGATCACTTATAGTGATGGTGTCTGTGCCACAGTCCAGCACTTTATGCATATGTTGTTGTGAAACGCAGAAAAAATCTATCCTTGAATAACTCCCGTGTGGGTTTGAGTAAAAAGTCAAATCCTTCCCTCTAGGGTTTTTTCTTCTCCATGGATCAGTAAGACCTCGCTCTCTTATGACATTATTTAGTACCTTCGATTTTTTTTGACACTTGGTCCCTGTTCTGGAGGCAATCTATCCAGCTTACCATTCTGCACTGTGTTAAAATCACCCCCAATCACTATCATCCCTTTCCCATTGTTGGCAATTACGTTGGCTATATTTTTAAAGAATGCCGCATTTTCCTCATTTGGGGCATAAACATTTAGTATGGATATTGTCATATCGCTTATGGAACCAACCATCATTATATATCTTCCCAGATGATCTTTTATCACTTTCTCTGTATGAAATTGCAGGGATTTATTTATTAATATTGCTACTCCCCTTCTTTTTCCAAAAGAAGCATGAAATACTTGGTTTACCCATTCCCTTTTCAGTTTGTTACATTCGTTGTCATCCAGATGTGTTTCTTGTATCAAAGCTATTGAACATTGCATTTTTTTCAATTGACTCAGTATTTTCTTTCTCTTTATGGGGTGATTCAACCCATGGACATTATATGACACAAGGTTTAGCCTACTCATATTTGTTTAAGTGGAAACCCAGTAACTTTACATCTCTTATTAACTAATATAACTGTGCAAAAAGTAGCACAGCGAAAAAGACAAGTCTGCATCTCCTCAAGAACTAATACACAATAACAAGAAAAACAAGACTCCCAACTGTCCCCTGACCAGAGAGTTGTGACGAAGGCCCTCTGGTGGTTCGCACTATGTGCACTTGCAACTTCTCGGATGTTGTGTAAAGTTGCCATTTGCTCCACAAAAGCAGTGATTTTGCTCCAAAATAGAACCAAAACAATATTTTCTCTGTTGTTTTTTTTTTTGTTTTTTATAAGTAGTAAATTACCTCTTAACCAGCTCCATTTGTCTTCGTGTATGTCCTTTTTAACAGACACTTTTATTGATCATGTATATTTCAGGGCATCCTCTTCGTATGAAATACTTCACTTGATAAGGGCCCGTAGATCCGTCTCTGTGATGTTTGGCTGCTGTCTTCTCCCCCTCTGTCCCGTCATGATGGTCCAGCTGCCTTGCGCCATCACTCTCTGTAGTCTCTCGGTCTCGTCCTCCTCCTCCACCTGAATCCCCATATTCCTCAGCATGGGTGCAGCATCCATTAATGTGGCAAACGTCTTTGTCCCGTCTTCCAGAAAGACTTTCAGCTGTGCAGGATATGGAGATTGTGCCTTCACGTTCTTCTCCTTTAGTTTCTTTATAACTTCCCTTACTTGTTTCCTCTTTTTTTGTACTTCATTTGTGTAATCCTGGTTAAAGTAGACGTTACGTCCCTCATACGTGAACTTTTTCTTCCATGCTTCTTGAATCAGCCGTTCTTTCACCCTGTAGTTGAGGAAGCGAACAATTATTGCTCGCGGGGGGGCCGTGTTTTCTCTCGGCTTCGTAGTCAGTGATCGGTGCGCTCTCTCGAAATGAACCGCCATTTTATCAGGGAAGTTCATTGAGGACTGAATAAAATGAGTCACAAATCCTATGGTGTCGTTTTTCTCAGCACCCTCTGGGATTCCGTGTATTCTTATGTTGTTTCTTCTTGATCTTGATTCCAAGTCCTCGCATTTCGCGGACAGCCTTGCCTCGTGTTGAAGTAGTAAAGTGACCATTCTTTCCAGCCTCGCCGTCCGGCCTTCCGTGTCGTTAATCCTCTCTTCCATCTCATCTGACCGCTGCTCCAACTTAGCCATTTTCTCCCCCATTTCAGCTATTTTAGCTTCTAGTCTTGCTAAGGCTCCTTTGTTTTCCGTCACCGCGTCTGCATGTTCTTGGCGTAGTTTACGGAGCGCCGCTAATATCATTGATACCTCGTCTCCGGACATCGCCATCCCCGGTGCGGCGCTCCGCGCTCCGCCGGCGCCTGTATCATTCGCATTTTCTTTCTTAGCTGACTTCCCTTTTTTGTCCATTTTAATTCTCTTATCTTTAGTCTCTGATTATCCGCGTCCTCGACCCCTTTCTGCTGCTAATATCACGTTAAAGAGCTATTTTTACATTAGTTTTCTCTCGGAGCAATTTTCCCTCGTGTCTTCTACATCATGGCGTCACCGGAAGTCCCTTCACATGATTTTCATTCAGAAACAATAGAATTGTCAAAAATCACAACAGTTTTCAGCTTGCTGGTAAACAACACACACACACACACACACACACACACACACACACACACACACACAAATAGTTTGTGTTTGTGAGAAGATAAAAAAAATCTACTGTGCTTTGATGAAGATAAATTGTTGAATATCAGTCCTCTACTCATGCTCATGGGAGTGTAGTTGTTGTGGCCGAGTGGTTAAGGCGATGGACTAGAAATCCATTGGGGTCTCCCCGCGCAGGTTAGAGTCCTGCCAACAACGTTAAACTGCTGTTCCAGGGGAGACAACATCTGCTCCTCCTGTAGGTCCATGTGTTAAAGGTTTTCTTTCAAGGGCTGTAGCAGCTGATGATGAGGGAGAGAGACAGGATTGGTAGCATGTTGTCTTGTCTCAACCATTCTGGTGTTGACCAAAATCTTTGTTGATACTCCAGTGGTGGTGAAGGTGATGGAAATGTTCCAAGTGGGACGGTTCCATGTTCAACCAGTTTCATCTGGAACTGAGGTGGAGCTTAGGGTTACGTAGGAATTGGTTTGGTTTAGTCCCTGGGAATGTCAGTTGGTGTGTGTGTGTGTGTGTGTGTGTGTGTGTGTGTGTGTGTGTGTGTGTGTGTTTACATGCAGACTTTCCCTTGTGACAGCTGATTTGGTTTGGAATCCATCTTAGGACATTTTGAGAAATTCTATCATGTCGTTGGAGTTACTTTGATTTACAACACTGGAAAAAAAATCCCCTCCCCTCCAAAAACCCTCCTCTTCAACTTTGTACCCAAGTTCTACAATTCTACAATTCTACAATTTCATTTAGCAGACGCTTTTGTCCAAAGTGACGTACAACACAAGTAAGAATTTAGACTTAATTAAGGAAAAGTCCATAGGAAGCACAAAAGTGCTTCAGTTGTGATTTGGTCACAGCTACCGCCATCTAGTGGCAGAAGAAGTGTCGCGCCCCCCCCTTTTTTTTTTTTCTTTTTTTTGACAGACATACAACATCACACAACACAGTTAGTGCTACATAATCACTAAGTGCTGGGTCTTGGACCCTCTGACTTATTCTACCCCACAGCACAAAGAGGAGAAGAGTCAGGTCAAGTGCCTCGGTGCTCTCTGAACAATTGAGTCTTCAATTGTCTCTTAAAAGTAGAAAGGGACTCAGCAGAACGCACAGAGTTGGGTAGTTTGTTCCACCATTTGGGAACAACAGAAGAGAAGAGTCTGGCTAGAGATTTGGAGCAGCGCTGGGCTGGAAGCACCAGGCGTGCTGCTGCATTCTGGATCATCTGCAGAGGCTTGAATGAGCATGCAGGGAGGCCTCCCAGAAGAGAGTTGCAAGTTGTCTCCTCATCAGGCACCACAGGATCCAGTAGGTTCAGTTAAAACAAGTCATTAGAGATTTAAAAAAATGTCCATCAAACACAAAATAAGGCTTCAAATAGGTTTCCAATTTTATTTCATGTTGACACATTTTGTCCATTTGACATCAGGACTGCTCCCAGATCGTCTCCATGACCTCATCCCAGCACCAAAGACTTTGCTGTGACACAACAGCAGACAGCAACAAGGACTGCTGCAGTGCACTTGGTAATTGGATGCACTGAAGTCATCCATTCATGTCAGTGATGTCACTTGGCAGGACTGTCATTGCCGTCTCATTCTAGAAAAGAATCCAGACTCCACATGTGGCTCCCATGATAACTGATGGACCTCTGGTTGGAGGCTGGACGATGATGTTTGGTCTGGGGGGGTTAAGATGGTGGGGGCTGTTTCAGTTCTAGTGCTGAAGGCTTTCGCCATGACAGTCAGACTCTCAGCTGTCCTTCATGTTCCCTCAAATGTGCAGTGTGGACCTCACACTCTGAAATTAGCCTGAAAACTCTTCATGAAAAGCAGGAGACTCAGAGTCTCTGTGGCTCAATCGGTCAGCGCACTTAGTTAGTCTTGGTTTTCAGAAATCATACAGCATACAAATAATAGCAGGTTGAAACACATTTATTGAAAAGAATTTAACATGGTCACACACACACACACACACACACACACACAGAGCCTGTCTTTGGTATAAAATGGTCTGTCACGTTCTCTCACGTTGCACAACAATAAAACAAACAAAGGCGGCCATGTCCAGTGTGGTCCTGGATATGACGACTGGACTGCAGGGTCCCAGTATCACTGTGACAATTCTTTTACCAGCTATGACCTTGGACAAGAACTTCTCAGGAGGAAACTTATCATGGTGGCACAGTGAAGAAAACTGGACCTGAGCTGCCTGCTGAAATCTTGCAGGTGAAGGACAGAGCTCCACCTCTTTGACAGACACCACCACTGTTGGCTCATGTTGTCAGTTTTTAACACACGCGCATCTAAACACACACACACACACATGCATGTTCTTGCACACAGAGACTTTTCCTCTGTTTTTGTTTTTTACTGGTTTTGAACCAGTAGTTGGTTTCTGTTGGTTTGATTTGCTTGACTGGTTGTTGTTTGTTTGACCTTGCAAATCCATATTTTGGGTTCTGGCTTGTTCTGCTTTTCATTTTGTGTTTGTATCATGTGAAAGTGGCATAATTAAGACAAAAGACACTGTTAGAACAGAAAGATCCAGAAAACCCACCAACCAGAGGTTTGTCTGGTACAGATGTGGAATTATTGGCTCACACAATGTTGAGGCAACTGGGAAGAAGACGAACAAAAAAGGCTTGTGTGATTCAGACATTCATCAAAAATGGTCCTGTAGAACTGTTCAATGTGTCATGACTTCAGAAGCTCAAATCCTCTCTAAGTTCTAGTGAGAGTGGAAGAGATTATAAAATGAGAGAAGCAGGGCCCTCACTCAGAGCTGAAACAGCTCAGTTGGGAGAGCGTTAGACTGAAGATGTAAAGGTCCCTGGTCTGATCCCAGGTTTCAGCAGAGGAACAGCATTGACTTTACTTTCCAGTGGAGGAACTGCAGACATGAAGGAAACTACCATCTTGTCCTGTGCATTCTGATGACATTCAAGACATTTTTGGAGCCTCTTGTTGGATTTTGCCACAGAGAATCAGAGCCAATCAAAAGCATGGTGGACTTTAACATGGAGTATTGAACAAGTCAAGAAAGCAGCAGTTTGACCTTCACAGGTGTTTCTTTTCCTGTCTAAATTCTGCAGAAAGAGCCTGAGTAGCTCAGACGGTAGAGCATCAGACTTTTAATCTGAGGGTCCAGGGTTCAAGTCCCTGTTCAGGTGCTGTGGATGTTCCAGTGTTTGACAACATGGGACTGGATGAAGTTCAGTGTTGAACAAACTGTCATCATCAAAAGTAGAAGTGTTCTTGTCTTGCCACTGTGAGACTGTTGCTAGAAAAGTGACCAATAATAATTTGATGTGGCATGCAATTAACAAAACACCCACATTAATGGTTGCAGGGGGGCTGGAGCCTATCCCAGCATCTATGGGCGAGAGGCAGGGTTCACCTGTGAGCTCTGTCAGGTATGAAGGAACCTGACTGTTGAGGACGTCAAACCTGCAAAGACACAAACACACCCACCAACAGGACCCTGCACACAGAACACTGCATAGGACCCAGGCCTGGGGCCGTCACCAGTGTTCCCATAGAAACCACCAGCGTAGTCCAACATTGGGAACATGAACTGTGTTATAATACTTTTCCAGACGTCTCATGGAAAAAGTCAACAGAACGACAAAAGTCATTTTAGCCAACCAGATATTTGCTTGGACACTGAGTTCATGTGAAATTTAAATGACAGCTGAGAATCACGCCAGAGGCCTGGATATTCAAAGTCTTCAACTTTTGCTTTTGTTGTTCCATCAAGAAAGCCAATGAGCCAGTTAGTTGACAACCAAGAATCAGGTCAAACGGAAAACAACATACGATATGAGGTTTTTCTTGTTTCTTGATGGGCAGCCAAGAATATTTTCAGCATTGGATCATTAAAGTCTGTTTCATTTCTGATGTCGTGTTCTAAAATAATTGCTCACCTAAGAGGATTCTAAAAAGTCAGACTTTCTCAGTGATATTCTCTTCTCAGGCTTTCAAATCTTTTAAATTTCCATTTTCCACAAGTGAGTAGAAAGTTGTTACTCTCTTTGAACCCAGGATTAAAAGCACATCATTAAATGACTTGTAGTGATATTCTCCTGTTAACATTCCAAATTATTCCTTGAGATTTGGACTTTACGGAAACATTTTTCCAGATTTTGATGGGCCAGTAAAGCAGGAACTGGGGCTCATTCATGTCGTGGTTTAAATTTGAGCCTGGGTTTCTTCCCCTGCAAGATAAATCTGGAAAGCATTTTGTTCAATTCAGAAACGGTTTTGAAGGCAATTTCTTCAGTTGGTCCTGGAACTAGAAAGAGATCTTGTGGTAGGACATTTGTTTTTACTCTATCAACCCTGTGACTCAGACTCAGAAAGGAAATGGAGTTCCATCTTCTTCTATCATCTTCAAGGAGTTCTGGCCCCAATCCAGGTGGAGGGTTTCCTCCATGTGTTCTGGAGGTGAGTGATTAGAATGGAGAATTTATATCCAGCAAAGCTTCCAGTGTTTCAAAGAGTTTTATTAATGCAGGTCCTGTGTTAGGGGGCTCACTTCAATATGTTAAAACATCATCAGCG
Organism: Aulostomus chinensis; assembly: GCF_037954235.1. NCBI lineage: Eukaryota > Metazoa > Chordata > Actinopteri > Syngnathiformes > Aulostomidae > Aulostomus > Aulostomus chinensis. Next base: position 25,624,412 of record NC_141323.1, on the reverse strand, counting down.
TCCAGCGCCACCTTGTGTTCTTCTCCATTTATGTAGACACCTTTAATATTTGTGGTCTCTCTCAACCACTGTTCGAGGGGCTCGATATGAAGAGCTGGAAGCAGCAGGAACTGGGGTGTCATGTCTCATGGTCTCTCTTATTTTGATATCCCATTTGTGTCCTGTTCTTCCTGTTTTAGTTTGATGTCGAACCTCCCCTCTCATTTTCAGGTTACTTCACTTGCCCTTGTCTTCTGTTTGCCTGAGTCTCTCGGTGCATCTGAATAGACGTCAGGACTCTGACAGGGAACGACCAGAGCAGAGACTCCTCTATTTAGAGGAAAGGAGAGCTGAGAGAACACTTTTTTGACATCATTCAACATCCTCAGGGACGATCGTTTACAAAGTTCGATTTAATATAGGACACATAAAATCACACCACATGAAGCAGGCTAATGAAGAATAAATCAAATATAAAAATGCTTCATTTTAAGATATAAAATATCTTGTGAATATCTGGAGCTTAATTCCAGCAGCAGACCTCCTCAGGTGATGGAATTTATATTTGACATGTTTACCATTAAATGAGACACATTTGCAGTCCATTGAAATCGACTTGTGTTCATGGTGAGTTGATTTCAAAACATGAGCTGACAGAATCTACGTTTAGGGAGGAACCACCATATCCAGGGGTCTGGACCTTTTTGTAGTCAGAGCCATCAAAGTAGCAGACTAAGCTAGCAGATATTAGCATTGAGAAGAAACTGATACCTGGAGCCTACTTTTGGGTCTGGTCAAGTGATAACAAAATAATATGACATCATTGTCAGACTGACGCCTGCTCAACACTGACCAAACACCGCCCGATTGCATTGTGGGAAAATTCTGCTTGGTTTGTGTCCATCAATACACACAAGAAATTTGTCTCATGCTGCCGTGACCCGGAGTCGAACCGGGGTTGCTGCGGCCACAACACAGAGTACTAACCACTATACGATCACGGCCTCCTCAACATCAGATTGAGCTTCCATGTCTTTGTCTCAGATGAGATCAAAGAAAGAATTCTAAAATCAAACACAAAACTCTGAGATCAAAGGTTGATGTTCCCCAAGGTTCAATTTTAGCTCAGACCCTCTTCAAGGTGGAACCAGCAGAGGAGCTCAGTAGAGACAACTGGACAGCAGCAGGACAGAACAGAGGCTCTCCACAATGGCAGGAGACAGGAAACAGGTTTGGACCATCTGGGCTTCTGTCTACTTTGATGGTTTTTAAAACATTGAAGGAAATTGTAAAAATCAACATTGTGTTTAAATCATGATTTCTAGTTGAGTGCGTTTGCTCATCTGTTCCAGAAGCTTCTTCTAGAGTTGACCCTGAATGAGTGGAGGGACCTTTTTGATCATCAGGACTGGTTTTTGATGGCCTGATGGTGCATCGGGGTCATCATGGTCCTCCACCATCTGCAGGGGTTCCAGGACTGTTGTGGTGTTTGTGGGAACTGCAGGGAGAAGCTGAGAACTGGAGAGGAAGTCCTGGACACCAGCAGACCTCTCAACACCTGCAGCATTTTTTCAGCTCCACCAAACCCAACATTCACTGCCTCCTCATCATCTGGGCATCAAAAGCAACTCAGACCTGCTGCAGCTCAGCAGACCTCAGCCATTTTTAGGATGTCTCAATGATTCTCCTTCACAGGATTTTCATTCAGAAACAATAGAATTGTCAAATATCACAACAGTTTTCAGCTTGCTGGTCAACAGTATTTCAACTTCCATTCCACTGTGTAATGGCAGTGACTGATGTGTACTATATGCAGTACTAATCAAGTACAGCCCTGACTGAAACTTTATCTCCAATGCTAGGAAGGATAAGAATGTTGAAATGGACCAAGCAGGAATAGAATCTCAAGTCATGTCAACTTTACTGAGCAGCACTCAGTTAATTTCAGGAAACACAAGACATTTTTACCACATGTCAATGAAGTAGTCAGCAAAATAAATATGACACTAAACAGTAGTTGAGGGAGAGCAGAGCTGGAAATAAGACATTACTGGGAGGGCAATAAATCTGAAACATGCAGAACCAGAACACAGCCACAGCTTTCTGTCATTTTCTGTCTCAAATACTTGACAAGTTTCAACTTGGTCCAAAACCTGCTCACCTCTCTGGGTGTCAAGTGTGTCTGCACCGTCTGACCAAACTTCATCAAATGTGTGAGTCTTATTTCCTGCAGATCAACTCTGGGCAGTGTTGATTGCAAGAAGAAAAAAAAGTGGAAAAATAATGGAGTCTTTGCCAGAAGTTCCTTCTGGCTCAGGCCCTAAAAAGTGCTGTCAAGTCACATTAGAACCAAGCTCTTTTGTTCTCCTGCTGTCACTGTCAAGTGCCAGCTTAAAATGTGAGAGATAGCAGGATCCATGAATGTGTTCATGTTTACAGCAGACAAGGAGGAAACCTTGGTGGATTTCAGTGACTTTTAGCAGTGGTTCACACTTCAGGTGTGAAAGCTTCTCAGTATAAAATTATAAGTGAGCGAGCCAGGAGTTGAAGCTAGAATCTTCTGACAGTAGTCAGTCACGCTATCCATTGCACCACCAGCCCTGTGAAAACCTCTTCATGTTCATGTGTACTTCATTTTAAAGGAAATCCAAACGATCTGGTGGCATTTTCAGGGGACACAATGGTGCAGTGGTCAGCACTGTGGCCTCACAGCAAGAAGGATCCAGATTCGAGCCCCAGCTGTGTGGAGTCTGCATGTTCTCCCTGTGTCTGTGTGGGTTCTCTCTGGTACTCCAGCTTCCTCCCACAGTCCAAAGACATCAAGAGGGGACGAGGCTGATTGATACTCTAAATTGACTGTAGGTGTGGCTGTGAGTGTGAATGGTTGTCTGTCTCTATGTGTTGGCCCTGTGATGGACTGGTGACACATCCAGGATGAACCCCGCCTCTTGTCCAAAGGCTGCTTGGATAGGCTCCACCCCCACACACAAACCTTGACATATAATCAGTGGAGAAAAGGAAATTAATCTACACTCATGACTTCATCTGTTTTGAGAACTGAACTGGATATAAACTCTGAGAATTCAGAGTAAGGACCAGGAGGGTGGGACACAATAATAGATAGGAGTAAATGTGGAGTCTGGGTTCTTTTCTAGAATGTGATGGCAATGACAGTCCTGCCAAGTGACATCACTGAATGGATGACTTCAGTCACATGACTGGATGACTTCAGTCACATGACTGGATGACAGTGTAGATGCAAATGTAGAGGTTGGGGAAATAGTCTCTGAGAATCCAGCTTGAACCAACGCCCTCCTTGTTCTTCAAAAACCCAAACAGCGACCATCAGTCTCCCTTCAATCCTGTACTTGGGTTCAATGTTGCTGTTCCATTTAGCAGCAGTAGGTGTCGCTGTGATACCAGGTTCAGTTCAAGAGTCCCAACTCCAGCTCATGTTGGTGACCTCAGTGGCAGGGGAAAATGGCGCTTCAGTGGATCATGTGGATCAACTCATGTCTGTCCTCATTGCTCCACAGGTCTGTCAAATGTTCTGTAAAATAGTTTGAGCACAGCAGAGATGCTAGATTAGGAGTTGATGGGAGTTGTTGCAGATACCAGTGTCCAAAGTCCAGCTTGAACCCAGTTTGTGCCACTTATTTGTCAAGCTAGCAGAGATTCTTTTCACTGCCAAGCTAAAGTGACTTCTGTGAACAAAGGTAAACATACAAAAGGATATTTCTACTGTCAGTTCAAGATTTTTATCAAACTCCTTTTTCATAGCTTCAACCTTCCTCTTGTGTTAGCTTTCTGTTCCCATCTCTTATGTGAACAGGTCTGTTTTGACCCACGTCTTCAATCAGCTGTCAAATAAACTAAAAACAATTTTCTATCATCCAAGTTGTTTCCCATCTCTTGGTTACCTTGTTAGGCTTCCTTATCCATGGAAATATTGATTTGAATATTTTGTTGTGGGCCTCTGGACCTTTTTTTAGTCAGTAAACCCTCGATTTCAGTTTAAAAAAATGGTAAAATGAACCTCAAGAAAATCATAGAAATAAACAAAAGGTTGTTGTGTTTCCTGACCATTACTGAGGGGTGTTAGAACACATCTCTGACATGATTTGTTAGGGCCTGAGCCTGAAGGTACTTCAGGCGAAGACCCTATTATGTTTGCTCGTTTTCAGTCAATCAGTCAATAAACTCAGGCTCCGGAAAAGGAGACGAGTTCGTAATACGTATGAGTATGATTTATGTATGACACATACAGGAGGACAGAGAGGAGGAGAGAGAAGCCCAGTGCACCATGGGAGATCCCCCAGCAGCCTAAGCCTATAGCAGCATATCTAAGGGCCAGCCTAAGCAGCCTAACTATGAGCCTGATCAAAAAGGAAGGTCTTTAGTCTGTTCTTATAGGTCGAGAGGGTGTCTGAATCCTGGACCGAAACTGGGAGACGGTTCCACAGGAGGGGAGCCTGATAGCTGAAGGCTCTGGCTCCCAGTCTACTTTTAGAACTCTAGGAACCACCAGTAACCCTGCATCCTGGGAGCGAAGGGTTCTAGCTGAATAATAGGGGACTAGGAGCTCTGTCAGGTATGAAGGAGCCTGACTGTTGAGGACTTTGTATGTTAGAAGGAGAATTTTGAATTCTCAAAGGCAAGGCAAAAGGCAGACAAAGGCATGGACTAGTTTTTCTGCATCTTTTTGAGACAGGATGTTTCTGATCTCAGCAATGTTTCACAAATGAAAGAAAGCAGTCCTAGAAATTTGCTTAATGTGGGCATTAAAGGACAGATCCTCATCAAAGACAACTCCAAGGTTCCTTAGGGTCGTGCTGGGGGCCAAGGTGATACCTTCCAGGGTACCGATCTCAGTAGATAAACTTGTAAAGTGTCATGTGATAACTTCTGTTGTGATTTGGCATTTATAAATAAAATTGACTTGACTTGACTTGACTTTGAAGTTAGAATTAAATTTAAAGTAGAAAAGTCTTCCCTCTTCAATCCTGTCACTCAGTGTTGTAAACTGTTCCAAACAAATTCTACTGTTCAACAGTTCAAGTGTTTCTGATGAAGCTGAATGTGCTCTCTTCTACTTTCCTCAATTGTGTTTCTTTCATGTCTTGAGATCAAAGACAGAATTCTAGTTAATGTCAAAGCCCTGATGACATCATCAGGAATTCTGACTTTGATCTGGAGAATCATGCTTTAATCTGAATTTGATCTGACTCATGTTTTAGTTTAGGCCACCTCATTTCTCCTGATGGACTGGTGACCTGTCCAGGGTGAACCCTGCCTCTTGTCCAATGTCACCTGGGATCCCCCCCCCCCCCCGTGACCCTTAAAGGATAAGAATAGAAAGTGGATGGAGGGATGGACTTCACACTGAAATCAGCTGATCTGATCCACATTCTAATTGAAAAAGTACTGTATATAATCATGTATATAAAATTTTGTAGTATCTTTCCAAAGCCTCACTTGCCTCCCCTGACCGCACGTCACTGACACACACACACACACACACACACACACATACACACACACACACACACACACACACACACACACACACACACACACACACACACACACACACACACACACAACTGAGACATGCAGCAGCTCACAGTAACTGCCTCCGTCACACAGCAGAAAGACTCCTTTCTATCATAAGATAAGAAGTAGAAAATGGATGGAAGTGATGGTTGAACTGATGAACAGGTGATTTGTCCAAAAGTCAACATCAGATTCATTTCCAATCTGTGGAAGCAGTTTCATCTTGAGGTTCCAGGTAAAAAACAGCCAGCTGTGGGCTGACACAAATCTTTTCAGGAGCACTTCTATGGACCAGACCTACCAGGTTGAATTGTGTCTGTATTCTGAGGGCAGCAGGAGGACAGAGGAGTGAGGACACACACATTTGGGAACTGAGAGTAGCTGTGTGTGTGATTTCCCCTTCAAAGATAAAACCAGCTCCTTCATGCTGGCTTTGAAGGCTTACAGTCACACTGACTCTGGTGGTCTCAGTTGAGCTACAGAGGGTCCACCAAGACCACCAGACACCTCAGCTTCCCAAAGACAGTCCACCCCCAGGATCTTGCCCCCTCTCTGCTCCAACTCAGCCCTCCATTCATAACGTGACTTTGTCTCAGTCTCTTCACAATGCCAGTCACTGAAACACTGACGATGTGATGGGGGCTTCCTGTCTTTATTGCATTTTCTTCAAAGGATCCCGTGTGTCTTCTTTCTCTCTGTCTGTACTGAAGTGTGGTATCAGGCCCAGCTTGAATGGGTGACTGTGTCTGAGTGGCTCAGCTCAACTGAGACCACAGTCATTGTGTATCATCTCTGTTGTTGGAGAGCTCTGTGCGGTCCCTGATGGTCTAGTGGCTAGGATTTGGCGCTTTCACCGCTGCGGCCCGGGTTTGATTCCCGGTCAGGGAATGAGTTCTTTAGAGGTTGAAACTGGATACAGGAAAGGTGGTCCACATTATGGTGGAGGTGATGAACTGTGAATCCATCGTTGGCTCCACTCTCACCCCCATTGCCAGTGTTCTTGGTTCACTCTGCCATGGCCCCAAGTTGAAGGGGAACTGTCACATTCAGATTCAACCCTTTGTTAGACACTATTAAGTCACTGACTCCTGCAAGGACAAACTCTGTAATCCTCCTTAGTAGCTTTGGTTCCTTCTCAGCACAGAAAGTGTGTTCACTGATGTAGGAACAGAAAAACTTAGAGCTCCATTCCTTCGTTCCTTCCTCCACTGAGCAGAACAAACACAGAACAGTGAGGCAAGGCAAGGCAAGGCAAGTTTGTTTGTACAGCACATTTCAGCAACAGGACAATTCAACGTGCTTTACATAAAACAAACATAAAAAGACATTCAACATAATTAGAGAAAGTAAAGACAGAGAAAGACATTCAACACAATTAGAAGAGTTACATTGCAGCTTAAGTAAATTTAGAGATAGAAGCTAAACAGGCAGATAGAAGTTACAGTGCAGTGTGAGATACTGATCAGAGGCCTCAAGTTTGATTTAATAATAGGCCACGGTAAACATATGGGTTTTTAGCTGTGATTGAAAAGAACTGAGAGTTTCAGCAGACCTACAGTTTTCTGGGAGTTTGTTCCAGATATGTGGAGCGTAGAAACTAAATGCTGCTTCTCCGCGTTTGGTTCTGACTCTGGGGACAGAAAGCAGACCTGTTCCTGACGACCTGAGAGGTCTGGATGGTTCAAAACGTACCAGCAGATCAGAAATGAATTTTGGTCCTAAACCATTCAGTGCTTTATAAACCAGCAGTAGTCTTTTAAAATCAATTCTTTGGCAGACAGGAAGCCAGTGTAAAGACCTGAGAACTGGAGTGATATGATCTACTTTCCTGGTCTTCGTGTGGACTCGAGCAGCAGCATTCTGAGTCAGTTGGAGCTGTCTGATGGATTTTTTAGGGAGACCTGTGAAGACACTTTTACAGGAGTCGAGTTTATTGAAGATAAACGCATGGACAAGCTTTTTTCAAATCCTGTTGGGACATCCGTCCTTTAACCCTTGATATGTTCTTCAGGTGATAGTAGGCTGACTTTGTAATTGTCTTTATGTGGCTGTTAAGATTCAGGTCTGCGTCCATGACTACACCAAGATTTCTGGTTTGGTTTGTGCTTTTAACATTACTGATTGAAGCTGAGCTCTGACTTTTAATCGCTCTTCTTCAACTCCAAAAACAATGACTTCAGTTATATCTTTGTTCAGCTGAAGAAAATTCTGGCACATCCAATGGTTGATTTGTTCAATGCACTTACTTAGTGTTTGTACTGGGTTATTGTATCCGGCCAAGGAAGCAACGGTGCTTCAAGCAAAAGGACCAGAGATCAGCAGCCATGTTGCCTCAGCAGCTTGAAGGTGACTCTTGTAGGGAGACCATTTCATTTCTTGTTCACTCTCCCAATGAAGCTGATGTGTTTCAAAAGATCAAGTTAGGAAGCAGCAAAATGCACCGAGTGACCTCAAGTTAATTTTAGGTTGGAGGAGCGGAGCTCTGGTTCCGCTGGTATCAGCCCGGTCCAGTGTTGTGGATTTCTCTCTCTTCTCTCCAACATTGTAGACCAGCAAAAGCAAGTTAAGAGCAAAAACAGGTTTCTATCAGGTCGTCTCTCTAAATGCTGCACGTCTGTGCTGATAAACGTCTCATGATTGTGGTTTGTCTCCACCGGCCTCCCCCCTCCTCTCTATCAGCCTCTGACTCTCACTCTCACCCAATGTCCTCCCCTTCCTCCTGCTTCTACGACTGAACAAAGATTTGTAGATTTGACACAAAAATACAAGCCTGTGGTGCAACGCTGCTTCTCACACAGAAATACATGGAAACACTTGGCCCTCAATCTGCTGGTCTGACCAACACATTCACTTGCAGGGTTCTTTTAACAGGCCTGAAATCACCAGTTCAGTTTCCCTGCTTTGAAATATGTGGTGACAATGTGTGAACATGACCAAGTTAAAGGTTGAAGTACTGCAGTTACTACAAGATAAGAAGTACCTGGATGATGAAGCCTCTTCAAGACATTCAAGCAAGTCCAGTTGCTTTTATCCTTTAAACTCAAATCTGATCCAGGATCAGTGAGTTGACACTCAGAACTATCATTAAAGTGAATTAACTTTTTTCCTGTATGTTCTGTTCATGATTCCTCTGGCAGGTTTGTTATTAATATTCCAGGAATGTGTGTCAGTTTTCAGTCTTTTTTTCCTGTTTCCTTCACAAACATGGGGGATGAAGTCCTGAGTGACGATCAAGAAACTCCCTAAAAATGAGAAGTAACGACAGCAAGGAAATCACCTGAAGTCAGTAAAAGTGTCATTTTGATAAATGGATTTAAAAGTCAGATCAGAGATTTTGTCAGATTTTACTTTTATGAAATGCCTGGGAAAAGCTTGCTTTCATCCTGAGCTCAGGAGGGTTCACTGTTTTGTTGTGCAGTGTTGTGTTTTTGCCTCTGGAATGAAATTTCATTCTTATGTACACTGCTTGTTCGATCTATCCATCTATCTTTATTCTCTCTCTCTCTCCTCTGACCTTCGTTAGCAGTCCAGTGAAACTCAGCTAATTTATCTGAGGACTTCACTTTGAAACCCTCTGTTTCAGACACGCTGTCGTCTGCCTCCTCAGATGCTGAAACTGTCAGAGGTCCTAAAAAATGTCTGGAGAATCATGGATGAGATTCACCTCTAGTAGGATTTAACAAAACATCTCTGTGTTGTTAAATGCAGTTGACATGAAATGTGTTAAGTTGGTCAGGCTTGTTTTATGAAGTAGGTGTCGTTTTACATCAGGAAACAGGAGATGTGGTGCTGACAATCTGATGCGTCTGCAGCAGTGAAGGAGAGGAAACTGCTCATCTGATCAGAAGATCATGAGTGTCGCAACTCTGATGTGGATGACGTGTCCGACCCTCAGCTTTATCTTTGTATCACTTCAGCACATCAGGAGCTGTTGACACGGACATGAAAAGCTGCACTTAAGAGTCCTGATGAGGAAATAAGAGTGAAGAAACTAGTAGCAGACGATCGGAGGAGCTTGACACTGGACATGGATGGCAGGGTGCTGCTGGTGCTGCTGGTGCTGCTGGTGCTGTGGAGCTCAGGTAGGCTTCCTGTTGGAGGTGTTGTTGATCTGCATGGTTCAGATAGACGTGTGTTTGAAACGGCTCAAATCAACTGGCTCATGTCCTGGAGGCAGCAGCTGCATTTCTGGATTGACTCCCTCACTGTTTGCTCCAGTCGGCCCTCAACTGCTCTGATGTTCTGTGTTCCGTATGTCAAGAAGTCAAATAAATGGACTGTTCTCCAGTTGTAGTGTGCTGGTACAAACACAGTAGTTCAATCACATGAGGTGGCTGAGCTGCTGCTAAACCCAGAGAGTGTCGGTCATCCACAGTCTAACTAGTCTCAGCTTAGTTTCAGATCAACTTGAAAAATATTCTTTTAATTTACATGAAGCAGGAGAGACAAGATAACAGGAACGCTGAGAAAAGACTGAGTGTCAACAACTGAACCATGAAATAAGAAACTAGAATCAAAGACACTGAAGCCACATTTACAGAAATTGTGTGTGTGTGTGTGTGTGTGTGTGTGTGTGTGTGTGTGTGTGTGTGTGTGTGTGTGTGTGTGTGTGTGTGTGTGTGTTTGGGGAGGGGGGGTTAGAACCAGAAAAGACTTTATTGCCAATGTTGTGCGTTGAGGAGCGATTTGGTCAAAATTATAATTGTCAATAATTATGAATATAATTTTTGATTATTGAATGAAATACGAATTAATATTGAATATTAATCAATCGGGGCACCACCCTGATGAGTTCAGGGAAACTAAAATGTTGACCAAATTTGGAAAAATTGTCAGTCTCAAACAGAGTTTATCCACTAAACAGTCAATATTCTGTAATATCAACTAAACAGGGACAACTCTGATCTTAGAAGGGTGAGATCAGAGCGCTGCCTATCACTGAGACACGTGACCACAGTTTTGGACACAAAAGACACTGCGACTTCTCTCTTATGATTAAAAATGTTTATTAAACACAATGCATCAATCAATCAGCAACACGTTGGTATAACAGTTCAATCGAACCAAAAGATACAAAGTGATAACGTGTGTGTGTGTGTGTGTATGTGTGTGTGTGTGTGTGTGTGTGTGTGTGAGTGTGTGTGTGTGTGTGTATGTATGAGTGTCCCAAAGAGAGAAGGAGGAGGGGGGAACCTGTCCAGTCAGCATCAGCAGCAGAGGCCCACAGCTGAGGCTGGCTAGCCACTAGTTAGCAGCGTCGGGTGTGGAACCAAACGAAAGGAGGAAGCTGCTGATGGAAGCCACCAGCCGCTATTCCATCTCCTCCCAGTTCAACCCCCAGACCCAATGTCAGGGCGTCTGCTCATGACATATTTGTCTCATTTATTTATTATTCATTTATTCAAGTAGTTGAGCAATCGGACGGTTGAAAGTCATTTTGTGTGTTTTCTCTTTAAAGAGGACTGGACAAACTGGAAAGGGAGAGGCAGGAAATTGGAGGAAACAATGAACAAGATTAATTCATGAATTGAAATGCTAAAATTAAAAGAATTATCTGGGGGGAAAAAGAAACTAAAAATAATTTTAACAAATCAATAATTCATTAATAATGAGAGACTAATATTGTGTCAGTGTTGTGTGTAAATTGATGGTGTGTGTGTTGTGTTCATTATCTTTGTATCTCAATCATATTAATAATGAATGATGAATGTCTATCATGGTAGGCTGATGAATGACATCTGAAGAAGATCATTGAAAAAAGAAATAGAATAAATGAATGGGTAGAGAAATAAATCCTACTTTAAGGCCTTTTAACATTTGTAATTGAGAACCTCTGGTTTCTATCATACAGAAATATCAATAAAATATAATTCCACAATCATTTTGTACAGCAAAGAATGAACAAACACAAAGGAGACAAAGAGTAGAAATATGTAATTAATGACTATCACCATAATAAGAAAAACAATAACCATAGTTGTGATATTAATATAAAGGTGATGTCATCATCAACAACGTTGTTAATGCCAGAACAATAATAGCAAGAGTAGTGATGAGAACCAGAAAACAGTGATGCCGCAAAAACAGTGATAATAATAATAATAATAATAATAATAATAATAATGAGAGAGAAGTGTCACATTTCATTAATAACTTGTGTTTGGTAATAATAATGGTGAATGAGGATAAATTGTTCATCTCTGGTTTGCTGTTCCTATTTTTTTCCTCCTCCACTTGCAGTGATTCCTCATACAGGATTTGTAGCATTTCTACTGTCAAAAAACGTATAAACAAGCAAGTGGACGAGGAGAAAGAGACCAGAACATAGTTATAATGTCTGAAACGATACATTATTAATAATAAAATAGAACAAAATATTGATTGAGTGAGAGTATTAATAATAATAACAATAATAATAATTTCATCATGCAGTAATTCTGTATTATTCAGAATCAATGGTATCCTTTTCAATGCTTTTGTTGTTATCACCACGATCAGTAGAAATGTTTCTAATACAGCAACAATAATATCAAATATAATATGATTATGATATTGTAATGAAAACAATAAATGTATGAACAAATAAAGGCATTTTAAAAAGAATAAAGGGTGAATGGAGCTGGTGTGTGTGTGTGTGTGTGTGTGTGTGTGTGTGTGTGTGTGTGTGTGTGTGTGTGTTGAATGTGTGTGTTGAATGTGTGTGTGTGTGTGTTGAATGTGTTGGGTGTTTGTGTGTTCAATGTCACTTTGAGGGTTGGAGGTCAGGTTCATTTATTGATGGTAGTGGACCAGGTTTTACTGAAGTTGGTGGTTTCATGGTTGATGGATGCAGACATTTTTCCAGGGATTTCTGCTCATCAGCAGCTTCTTCCACTGTAGGATGTTGAGGTTGTTTGGAGGTTTCCAGTCTAACAGGATGGACTTCTGGGTGATAGTGAGTGCTGGAGGGGAATGCTGGAAGATGGATGATGGAATGGTCGTTGCCTCCTGGCTCCAGTTTGAACTCTTCTCCAGTACGACCTCCATCATTTTTCTGTCCTCAGTAACTGTGATAATTGTGTGTACGTGTGAGCATTTGACACCAGAAAAGACCACTGAGGCAGGTTTACTGGTCACCAGCACCTCTCCTCTCCTGTGACAGGTCTCCTGCTCCTCTCCTCCTCCACTGAGGGAGGGGGGAGGGGGGGCACAGCTCCCTTCTATTTCCTTGAAGTTGGCTCATAGCGCCGTAATTGAAAAGGTCCTGGAAACTCATCATGACACAGTTGTTAATCCAGGTCTGAGTGAACATGACCCTCTCAGAGTCTTGATACTCCAGTCTGGAATTTCAGTTTCTTTTTGGAGTCCTTTCTCTATAAACCCATCATGATACTGGTCCTCTTTGGTGATGTAACAGACTTAAATACTCTTGTAACTGTCATGTCCATGCATGTAGTGGTGTTCTTTGTTTGCCATGTGTCTATGTTGTGTCATGACGTCCTGTTTTATTTTGAAATTTAACCATCCTCCCAGTTTCTGGTAACTTCCACTTCCCCGTGGTGGATTTCCCACCAGTCTGATTGTCTTCCCCACCCCGACTGTGTCCTCCTGTTTCCGTCACCTCATGAGTTTATGTCATCTGCATTTCTCTTTGTCTGGTGCGAGTTTGTCTTTTCCGTCAGTTCCAAACGTGCTACGTCATTTAATGCCTCATCAAGTTTGTGTTTTTGTTGAATCTTTGTCTAGTCAGGTTTTGTTTTCCATGCCATGCTCCTTACCTGATCTAACTTTGAGTTTCTTTGTCACTTTGTCTAGTCAGGTTCTCCTCAGTCGAGTGAGTTTGAGTTTTTGTAGTTTAGGCTTTTTTCCTCATAAGAGTGGTTTTGATTTGTACTTTAGTTATAAACTTTCTTCATCTGGCACCTTGCCTGGGAGTCGTGGCTTTGGGTTCTCGTCCAAGCTCAAGTCATGACAGGAACAAAGATAAAGTGTGCACTTGATTTATTAGGTGGTACATAATTATTGAAGTGGTAAAATTGTTAAAATGTCAATAATCATATCATAAATCAAAATAATTCTTGGATAATATATCCTGGGAGACATGGTTGTGCAGTGGTCAGCACTGTTGCCTCACAGCGAAAAGGTTCCAGGTTTGAGCCCAAACTTGAGCACAGGATCTTTCTTTGTGGAGTCTGCATGTTCTCCCTGTGTCTGTGTGGGTTCTCTCTGGTACTCCAGCTTCCTCCCACAGTCCAAAGACATCAAGAGGGGACGAGGCTGATTGATACTCCAAATTGTCCGTAGGTGTGGCTTTGAGTGTGAATGGTTGTCTGTCTCTATGTGTTGGCCCTGTGATGGACTGGTGACCTGTCCAGGTTGAACCTGGCCTCTCACAGGAAGGCTGCTGTGATAGGCTCCAGCCCCCCGCCACCCTTAACAAGATAAGAGGTACGAAATTGATGGGATACATCAACTAACATAACGTGTTACTGTGACAGGCCTAATATACACTCGTAATTTTAGGAGGTGCACTTGTTCACCTGGTGCAATAAAAACATTTTCCACTGAATACTTACAAATAGCCTCGATGATGTATATTAAACATCAATTATAGATTCAAATTTGTCATTTTTCAGAGTACAAGTACTGACATGCAGCTAGCATCCAACCAGAAGTGCAAATCAACTGGAACGTGCAGATGAATCCAAGTATAAATGTGGAATAATGTTGTATTATACAGTTTAGGCAGGAGTGTCATGAGAATCACACCATTAACTTGCTGTGTACATGAGGTTAGATCACATATAAACAAAGCTAGTATGTTTACTTCAAACCAGAGGTGCTGCCTGGAAATGTAGCATCAGTCTTTATGTATTTAGCTGCTTCTCAAGCACATTTTCTTCTCCCTCCCTGTCGGCTCCACCCTCCTCCAATTGCAGTACTTTTGAGTCCCAAAATGCTGAGGCAGGTGAAGGAAAAGTGCTCTCACTTGACTGGACCTGCAGTGAGCAGTAGAAAGTAAAATGTAAAACTCATCCAGGAAGGCCAATTAGAGGTTGGACTTTTTGGACCAGCAGAGTCTCCATTCTGGGCTCAGGTGTTCCAGTGTGAGGGCCATGAATCTTCCCTCCTGGACTGTGGACGCTCAGGGTCTGGAAACACCTGCTCACCTGGCAGATCAGTTGGACTCATCTGCTCAGGTGGAGCTTTGGTTCAGGTCCTCCTCCGTCCTGTTGCATATTCATGTATTAATGATGCTCTTGTCTCTGCTCAGATGCTGATGATGTCAGGTTGGTGGGAGGAGCAAACCACTGTGCTGGTAGACTGGAGGTGAAACACCTGGGAGAGTGGAGAGCAGCAGAGACATACCGGTCCTGGACCCTGAAGGAAACAGCTGTGATATGTAGACGGCTGGACTGTGGTTCTGCTGTCTCAATACAGGAGAGAGACGAGTCCTCAGAACGACTCATGTGGTTCATCTACTCTGAGTGTGTTCAGTCTACACCAACACTGAAGGAGTGTGTGAGATCATGGAACTCTTCTGGTTCCACCATCCTGGAAATCACCTGCTCAGGTAACATTATTGACACTAACAGTCATGTGACTGAGATCCAGGACAAGTTGTCTTTGGCTGTTTACATGAACACAAATATTCCTCTATTATTCTGACAATAACAACAATTTTTTTAACCTTCATCTCGCCAGAAGACTCTCACTGCGTGTTTTCTCAATCGCATACTTCTATACTGCATACTTAAAATTTTAAGTCTGCTCAACTGAAAATGGAAAAACGTATGGATAGTTTTCAAAAACTGAGAATGCAAAAGTTCCTGGATGACGTAGTCCAATCAGTTAAGATTTTGAGTGTGCAACTGTGTAAACTTGTGGTGAGAGTCGGCCAACACTGACTTGTATAGAGTCATCTTTACATGAAATAACAGGGACAAGTAGGAAATTCTGTGTGGACACGGGTTTGAAAAGATAAAATAACTTGTCACCAAAATGTTGTGCTAAATAAATCACACAATTAAACTCTACAGACAGTTGCATCTTCAGCCAGTAGAAGGAGGACATCGTGTTGTTGGTGCCTATTGTGGTGTAACAATGTGCGATGACCCTCCATTTTGCTTTTTTACTGCTTCAGAAATTGACAAACAAGCACAGGCAAAAGGAGGCGGTAATTAGCTGATGCTGATGCGGTGCTCGCCAGTCACAAATCTGTGTAGAAGAAGAAGACATCACGTCATCATTTCTGAAGAGTGCACCGCACGGCAGGATGTGGTTTGGGACAGCACTGCACCCTCGAAACACGCGCACTGCGCGATTGAGTACATACTTTGCTTAGAATACTCAGTTTGAAAATTTTACATATGCAGTATGGAAGTATGTGATTTGGTACACAGTAATGCAGTCATGTTACTATGATCCAGTACAAGTGACTTTGTTTTTTTACATGCACACAAATATTCACAAAACTCCAGTGTTTTTATTTTTTACCTTTATTTAGTCCAAGGAAACTCACTGAGAGTGACTCACATTTGCAGGAGCACCCTGATCACATTCACAGTCATAGAACAGCAGCTGCTCAGTACCACCTCTGAGAGCCTTGCTCAAGGGCATCTTGGTGGTGTTAATGAGTGTGGCTGCTTCCTCCTACCAGTCCTGAGGATTGAACCAACAACCTTTTAGTTTCAAGTTCACTTCTCTGTCCTTCAGGCCAGTGGTTGTCTAACTCTTGAAGCAAGTACCTCCATGATGAGCATGGAACAGTGTCATAGCGCCTCTGTTCAGCTGCATCAGAGGTGGACAGCATGTTTTCTCAGAGTCAGAGTGAGTCAGAGGCCAACCATCAGACAACCATAGAGAAACATGAAACACTGGAATATTTTATGAATCTGAACTTGTTTTCAAGTGTGTGTGTCAATCTGGTGAACTCTGAGGTTCCAGTGAAAAGATCCACTTGTTGCCAATTACTGCTATAAATGATGCATTGATCACTGATGAAATACAGTAAATTATATTAGAAATAGTGTTTGAGAATATTTGAAAGTAAGGAGCTGGGCAGTGTCTTTGGTATCAGTGCTCTGATGCAGCAGTCAGCTGGAGCCTCTGTTGGAATCACCTTTGATAGCAATACACACTGAGCACAGGTTCCAATAGAAGACCCAGTGTGTGCTGCTCAGGGTCCAGCACAGGTAGGCCAACACACTGTTGCTGTTTGACTGAGATGCACACCAGACAGTTGTAGAATCACACACATCAGAATGTATCTTAGCATCAATCAGGGAAACGCTGGCTCTGGTTCTTCTGTGGAGGCGAGCAGCAGTGACGTGAGTTCATCCTCAGGACAACACAGGAGTTGGGAATCATTCAGCTCCTCTAGGAGCTGTGGCCTCATGACGATCTCTTCCAGGGTTTTCACACTGAACAACACCAGGGCCGGCTTTTCCTTCATCACCATTGTTATGATTTGCAGTTCCCTCCTGTCAGATCACCTGCTATTGAGCTGCTGGTGTAGCAGATGTTTGTTTTTATTTCCTGACACTCTGACTATTTCCCGTTCATCAGACTGAAAGCCTGAGGGTAGAAACTGTTTTTAGCCTGGTGGTCTCAGCATCCAGGGCTCTGTAGCATCTTCCAGAGGGGAGGGGATCAAACAGTTTGTGACTGGGGTGTGATGGGTCAGCAGAGATGGTGCCTGTCCGTTTCCTGACCCTGGACCGATAAAGGTCCTGGATGACAGGTAGGTCGGCCCCCATGATTCTCTCTGCTGACCCGATTGTTCGTTGCAGTCTGATCCTGTCTTGTTTGGTGGCCGATCCAAACCAGAGTGATGGCTGTGAACAGGACAGACTGAATGATTGCAGTATAGAAGATGATCAGCAGCTCCTGTGGCAGGTTCAACTTCCTGAGCTGTCACAGGAAGTCCAACCTCTGCTGAGCTTTTTTTCTGGACAATGTGCCTGTTAGAGGTGGACTTCAGGTTCTTGGAGATTGTGGTTCCCAGGAACTTGAACATGTCCTCAGGAGACACTGTGTTGTTGAGGATGGTGAGGGGGGAGAGTGTGGGTGGGCTTCTCCTGAAGTCCACTGTCATCTCCACATTCTTGAGCAGGTTCAGCTCCAGGTTCAGACTGCCCCAGTGGACCAGCTGCTCCACCTCCTGTCTGAAAGCAGACTTGGAACCATCCTTGATTGATACAGATATGTATTTTCTTTCAAAATTGTTTGCTATTTTTTCGATAGTATTCATTGTTTCAAAACAATTTTGACTTATTTAACTTTCCAAAAGATATTTGGGTTTTCCACAGTTTGAGAATCACAACTTTAGGCTGCCACTGCTAGGATCTGAAAATGGTGGTGATGATAACGTAAACTTGAGATTCCAGTTGTGTTCTCTGGTATCCACATGTGGGATATTAGATGGTTTAGGGAGGAAAGAGCAGGAATCATGATTCCCAGCTTCAATAATCACATGAATTATTTCAAAGAGGATAAATTCCTTCCAATTCTATATTTTCCTTCTCACTCTCAGGATAAATTCCTTGGAAATCTGTGTTTTCCTGTCTCATTTCCAGGGTTTGCTAGTTAACATGTCAGAGGCATGAACAGGTGAGTTCATGTTAACATGAATTCATTCTCATCATGAATCTGCCTCTTGTTGTCTTTTTCAGAGTCTGTCAGGCTGGTGGACGGGTCGAACCTTTGCTCTGGCAGACTGGAGGTGAAGTCTAACCAGCTGTGGTCCTCAGTGTGTGAAGAGGACTTTGACATGCAGGATGCAGAGGTGCTGTGTGGAGAGCTGAGATGTGGGACACCTTCAGTCCTGGAGGGGGCACTTTTTGGACCAGCAGAGTCTCCATTCTGGGCTCAGGTGTTCCAGTGTGAGGGCCATGAATCTTCCCTCCTGGACTGTGGACGCTCAGGGTCTGGAAACACCTGCTCACCTGGCAAATCAGTTGGACTCATCTGCTCAGGTGGAGCTTTGGTTCAGGTCCTCCTCCATCCTGTTGCATATTCATGTATTAATGATGCTCTTGTCTCTGCTCAGATGCTGATGATGTCAGGTTGGTGGGAGGAGCAAACCACTGTGCTGGTAGACTGGAGGTAAAACACCTGGGAGAGTGGAGAGCAGCAAAGACAGACTGGTCCTGGACCCTGAAGGAAACAGCTGTGATATGTAGACGGCTGGACTGTGGTTCTGCTGTCTCAACACAGCAGAGAGACGAGTCCTCAGAAGGACTCGTGTGGTTCATCGACTCTGAGTGTGTTCAGTCTACATCAACACTGAAGGAGTGTGTGAGATCATGGAACTCTCCTGGTTTCACCATCCTGGAAATCACCTGCTCAGGTAACATTATTGACACTAACAGTCATGTGACTGAGATCCAGGACAAGTTGTCTTTGGCTGTTTACATGAACACAAATATTCTTCTATTATTCTGACAATGATGATATTCCATTTTTTAACCTTTATTTAACCAGAAGAAACTCCCTGAGTGACTCACATTTGCAGCACCACTCTGATAATGTTCACAAAAACCAAATCAAGCTGCTCAGTTCATCTACTGAGGGCCTTGCTCAAGGGCACCTCAGTGGTGTTCATGAGGGAGGCAGCAGTGCTGCTTGTAGCTCAATCCTGGTGAGACAAAGGTGAAGTGTACTGATGTTTCCAGTAGCTTTTTAATCTGTTCAGCTTTCAGTTGTATTTTAACATAATTTACTGTCTCTCTGTTTCATTTTTGTGTTCAGAAAAAAACCTTCAGAGCTAAAAGACAGATAAATGAAATCAGTTCTGAATAAAAACACAAATTTTAAACGTCAGATGTGCAACATGAACAATCTTCAAAACAATGAATCACAAAAATGAGTCATGTTCACCCATAGTGTGCTCATGTGGTGAGGTAGAGAAGCTAACAAGACTGAGAAACAGTTGTGACCAAAGCTCATGGTTTTAGACTCCATTGGTTTCCATCAGTCTGCAGGTGAGCCCACTCACTGTCTCAGTCACACCCTCAACCTCGTCCTGTCGTATGGAATTGAAGCCGAATATCAAGTTGTATTTCCACAGAACTCTTTTTAATCCCCGTCCCAATCTGTCCATCAGTCTCTTCTACTTTCTCTCTGTCTTTACATCTGTCCCTCTCTTTCCTTCTGTTTATCTGTCTTCCTCCATTTTCTGTCTTGTCCTGCTCTCCTGCTCTCTTTCCCCCTGCTATTCAAAGCAGAAGGCCGTTCCTGTTGAGCCTGGATCTGCTCGACGTTCCTGCCTGTTAAAGGGAAGGCTTTTGTCACTGCTTTTGTGCCTGCTGATGGAGAATTGTTGGGTGTAGATTCATTGAAGAAGTTTGGTGCTGGACCTGCTGTACTTGTAAAGTGTCATGAGATAACTTTTGTAGTGATTTGGCTCAATACAAATAAAAGTGACTTGACTTGACTGATGTCAGCATAGCCTTTACCTCCACACACAGATACAAAAACCCCACCCAAAACACAGAACATGGCATCAAACAGAACAATGACAGAAGACCTTGTTCTCATTCCAACGTGGTGCTTCAAAGTTTTGAATGATTCCTACATGTTAGGAGCCTCGACTAAAAAAGGCCTTAAGAAAATAAAAGCTCACAGAGTTTAACCCCAATAACAGCCTATCGGATTCATTTACACTCCTTCTTCCTGCCTCTCCTGATGATTGAACTGACAACCCTCCCATCACAAGTTCACTTCTCTATGTGGTCAGGATGCTGATGTAAACCAGAGATTCCAGTTGAGTTCTCTGATTTAGAAATGTGGGATATTAAATCCTGGGATATTAGGTTCAGTGAGAAATGAGCAGGAATATTGTTTCCCAGTTTCAACAATCACATGAATTTTTCCAAGGAGGATAAATTCCTAGGAAATCTTTTTTCCTGTCTCATTTACAGGATTTGCTAGTTAACATGTCAGAGGCATGAACAGGTGAGTTCATGTTGACATGAATTCATTCTCATCATGAATCTGCCTCTTGTTGTCTTTCTCAGAGTCTGTCAGGCTGGTGGACGGGTCGGACCTTTGCTCTGGCAGACTGGAGGTGAAATCTAACCAGCTGTGGTCCTCAGTGTGTGAAGAGGACTTTGACATGCAGGATGCAGAGGTGCTGTGTGGAGAGCTGAGATGTGGGACACCTTCAGTCCTGGAGGGGGCACTTTTTGGACCAGCAGAGTCTCCATTCTGGGCTCAGGTGTTCCAGTGTGAGGGCCATGAATCTTCCCTCCTGGACTGTGGACGCTCAGGGTCTGGAAACACCTGCTCACCTGGCAAATCAGTTGGACTCATCTGCTCAGGTGGAGCTTTGGTTCAGGTCCTCCTCTGTCCTGTTGCATATTCATGTATTAATGATGCTCTTGTCTCTGCTCAGATGCTGATGATGTCAGGTTGGTGGGAGGAGCAAACCACTGTGCTGGTAGACTGGAGGTAAAACACCTGGGAGAGTGGAGAGCAGCAAAGACAGACTGGTCCTGGACCCTGAAGGAAACAGCTGTGATATGTAGACGGCTGGACTGTGGTTCTGCTGTCTCAACACAGCAGAGAGACGAGTCCTCAGAACGACTCGTGTGGTTCATCGACTCTGAGTTTGTTCAGTCTACATCAACACTGAAGGAGTGTGTGAGATCATGGAACTCTCCTGGTTTCACCATCCTGGAAATCACCTGCTCAGGTAACATTATTGACACTAACAGTCATGTGACTGAGATCCAGGACAAGTTGTCTTTGGCTGTTTACATGAACACAAATATTCTTCTATTATTCTGACAATGATGATATTCCATTTTTTAACCTTTATTTAACCAGAAGAAACTCCCTGAGTGACTCACATTTGCAGCACCACTCTGATAATGTTCACAAAAACCAAATCAAGCTGCTCAGTTCATCTACTGAGGGCCTTGCTCAAGGGCACCTCAGTGGTGTTCATGAGCGAGGCAGCAGTGCTGCTTGTAGCTCAATCCTGGTGAGACAAAGGTGAAGTGTACTGATGTTTCCAGTAGCTTTTTAATCTGTTCAGCACTCAGCAGGATTTTAACATAATTTACTGTCTGTTTCATCCTTTTCTTCAGGAAAAACCCTCAAGTGCTAAAAGACAGATAAATGAAATTAGCTCTTTTTTTAAACGTCAGATCTGCAACATAAACAATCTTCACAACAACGAACCACAAAAATTAGTCATGTTCACCCATAGTGTGCTCACGTGGTGAGGTAGAGAAGCTAACAAGACTGAGAAACAGTTGTGAGAGAAGCTCCTGTTAGCATAGCCTTCATCTCAACACTCAATCAAGTTCACTGATTCCCATAAATTGACATCAAACAAATGAAACACAGAGTTCCTTGTTCCAGTTCCAGCCAGGAGCTTCAAAATGCTGCCTGCCAGATGTGCAGGAACTTAACTGGATGCTCTTCAATATAAAAGCCTCAACTCCTGAGAATTGCCTTAACAAAATAAAAGCCCATGGGAAATTTTCCCTCAGAAATGGACCGACATTAGAGTCATTTACACTGCTTCTTCCTGCAAATCCTGAGGATTGAACCAGCAACCTTCCAATCACAAGGCAATTTTCTTTCCTTTTGGTAACATGTTAGGGTTTAGGGTTGAGGATGGTGTGGGAGACCCAAATGCAGACAATTTTGGGAGGTGCACAAAAGAGGTTTATTGAAGCTGGGTGACTGGGGGCTGGACGTGGCGTGAGGGCGAAGGCTTGAGACGTGGCGTGAGGGCGGAGACGTGGTGTGAGGGCGGAGACAAGACGTGAGGCTGGAGGCTTGACCGGTGACTGATGAACTTGACAGTATACAAGACAGAACAATCAGCGACGACAGCGACATCATCAACAACGACAACAACAACAATGACCCAACAACCTAACAGGGGAAAACACACGGGTTAAATATGAGAGGGGAAACAAGACACAGGTGGTGCAATCAACCAGGTGAGACACATGAGGGAATCACAGGAGGGAGGTCAGGAAGACAGGACATGACTACAAAATAAAACAGGAAGCACGAGACAGGGATCGTGACATAACCAGTGCTCAATTTTGCAAGGGTCCATAAGGTGATGAAAACCAGAGATTCCAGTTGTGTTCTCTGATTGACACATGTGGGATATTAGATGATATAAGATCATCAGGGCGGCTCTATGGGGAAGCAAGATCTGTCTCAAACAAATGTCCTGCCCCCTCAAATCAAAATTTTAGAAGTTAAAAAAACCACATTTTGATATACAGACAAAATTGATATATTATGAGTTGACAAAATTATCTGCAGTAGCGGAAAAAATGCAAAAAAAGGTGCGTGATACAGTCTCAGCTTCCTCTCATCTCCCTGTCACTCAGCTGCACGCACATCTGTATTTGTAGAGTCAACTGAGGACCAGCCCGTTGTTCTTCTCACTGTTTGACTCTGTAAGAGAAGTGTTTCTTTCTGGATCCCACAAGCACCACAGTGAGCTGGTCTGCTGCATGGAGCCAACAAAGACCTTCAATGTTGTTGGTTGTCGAGATCTGGATGGATGTTTTATTTTATTCTTTATTTTATTTATTTATTTATTTTCTATTGATCGGTTTTGTTTTTCAAGACTTGGTGAAGGGATTTTTCTTTAATAACCTGGCCTACCCTTTTAGTTTTGTTGATATTGGCAATCATGATAAGTGTTATTGTTGGGTTTGAATATATTTGATATAGGCCATCCAATGAAGGTAGATGTCAAGATTTAGTTGTTGTCATCCTAAGAAATGTTTTTTGTTTTTTGTTTTTGTTTTTGTTTTCTTTTTTTTATTTTGCCCCGAGGTATTGCCACCTCATCAGGGTCAGGGGGTTTGTGGGCCTCAGTGACCTGAAGAGTTACACCAGCAGAAGCTTAGCCTTCAGGTGGGCCAAGTGGGACCAAGTGGGACCGGTCTTAGGGTAAAGGTCTGATAAAGAGCAATCAAACTACATGATAATATCAGTTATCCAGAGAACCACCTACCCCCCCCCCAACACCGCCACCACACCATTTCCCCACATCTGTTGCCACCCTTTGCCCCCTTCACATTTCCATTTCATGGAAATCTGTGTTTTCCTGTCTCATTTCCAGGGTTTGCCAGTTAACATGTCAGAGGCATGAACAGGTGAGTTCATGTTGACATGAATTCATTCTCATCATGAATCTGCCTCTTGCTGTCTTTTTCAGAGTCTGTCAGGCTGGTGGACGGGTCGGACCTTTGCTCTGGAAGACTGGAGGTGAAATCTAACCATCTGTGGTCCTCAGTGTGTGAAGAGGACTTTGACATGCAGGATGCAGAGGTGCTGTGTGGAGAGCTGAGATGTGGGACACCTTCAGTCCTGGAGGGGGGACTTTTTGGACCAGCAGAGTCTCCATTCTGGACTGAGGTGTTCCAGTGTGAGGGCCATGAATCTTCCCTCCTGGACTGTGGACGCTCAGGGTCTGGAAACACCTGCTCACCTGGCAAATCAGTTGGACTCATCTGCTCAGGTGGAGCTTTGGTTCAGGTCCACTTCCGTCCTGTTGCATATTCATGTATTAATGATGCTCTTGTCTCTGCTCAGATGCTGATGATGTCAGGTTGGTGGGAGGAGCAAACCACTGTGCTGGTAGACTGGAGGTGAAACACCTGGGAGAGTGGAGAGCAGCAGAGACAGACCGGTCCTGGACCCTGAAGGAAACAGCTGTGATATGTAGATGGCTGGACTGTGGTTCTGCTGTCTCAACACAGGAGAGAGACGAGTCCTCAGAACGACTCATGTGGTTCATCGACTCTGAGTGTGTTCAGTCTACATCAACACTGAAGGAGTGTGTGAGATCATGGAACTCTTCTGGTTCCTCCATCCTGGAAATCACCTGCTCAGGTAACATTATTGACACTAACAGTCATGTGACTGAGATCCAGGACAAGTTGTCTTTGGCTGTTTACATGAACACAAATATTCTTCTATTATTCTGACAATGATGATATTCCATTTTTTAACCTTCATTTAACCAGAGGAAACTAACTGAGGGACTCACATTTGCAGCACCACTCTGATAATGTTCACAAAAACCAAATCAAGCTGCTCAGTTCATCTACTGAGGGCCTTGCTCAAGGGCACCTCAGTGGTTTTCATGAGGGAGGCAGCAGTGCTGCTTGTAGCTCAATCCTGGCCAGACAAAGGTGAAGTGCACTGATGTTTCCAGTAGCTTTTTAATCTGTTCAGCACTCAGCAGGATTTTAACATAATTTCCTGTCTGTTTCATCCTTTTCTTCAGGAAAAACCCTCAAGTGCTAAAAGACAGATAAATGAAATTCGCTTTTTTTTTAAATGTCAGATCTGCAACATAAACAATCTTCACAACAACGAACCACAAAAATTAGTCATGTTCACCCATAGTGTGCTCATGTGGTGAGGTAGAGAAGCTAACAAGACTGAGAAACAGTTGTGAGAGAAGCTCCTGTTAGCATAGCCTTCATCTCAACACTCAATCAAGTTCACTGATTCCCATAAATTGACATCAAACAAATGAAACACAGAGTTCCTTGTTCCAGTTCCAGCCAGGAGCTTCAAAATGCTGCCTGCCAGATGTGCAAAACAGGAACGTAACTGGATTCCCTTCAAAATAAAATTCTCAAATCCTGAAAATTACAACCCCTCAGGAAATTTTCCCTCAGAAACAGACCGACATGAGAGTCATTTACACTGCTTCTTCCTGCAAATCCTGAGGATTGAACCAGCAACCCTCCAATCACAAGTTAATATTTCTTAACTTCAAGCCACCAGTGCTCAAATTTGACAAGGGTTAAGATGGTGATGAAAACCAGAGATTCCAGTTGTGTTCTCTGATTTACACGTGTGGGATTTCAGATGATATAAGAGCATGTGAATTATTTCAAAGAGGATAAATTCCTTGCAATTCTATATTTTCTTTTTCATTCTCAGGTTAAATTCCTTGGAAATCTGTGTTTTCCTGTCTCATTTCCAGGGTTTGCTAGTTAACATGTCAGAGGCATGAACAGGTGAGTTCATGTTGACATGAATTCATTCTCATCATGAATCTGCCTCTTGTTGTCTTTCTCAGAGTCTGTCAGGCTGGTGGACGGGTCGAACCTTTGCTCTGGCAGACTGGAGGTGAAATCTAACCAGCTGTGGTCCTCAGTGTGTGAAGAGGACTTTGACATGCAGGATGCAGAGGTGCTGTGTGGAGAGCTGAGATGTGGGACACCTTCAGTCCTGGAGGGGGGACTTTTTGGACCAGCAGAGTCTCCATTCTGGACTCAGGCGTTCCAGTGTGAGGGCCATGAATCTTCCCTCCTGGACTGTGGACGCTCAGGGTCTGGAAACCCCTGCTCACCTGGCAAATCAGTTGGACTCATCTGCTCAGGTGGAGCTTTGGTTCAGGTCCTCCTCCGTCCTGTTGCATATTCATGTATTAATGATGCTCTTGTCTCTGCTCAGATGCTGATGATGTCAGGTTGGTGGGAGGAGCAAACCACTGTGCTGGTAGACTGGAGGTGAAACACCTGGGAGAGTGGAGAGAAGCAGAGACAGACCGGTCCTGGACCCTGAAGGAAACAGCTGTGATATGTAGACGGCTGGACTGTGGTTCTGCTGTCTCAACACAGCACAGAGACGAGTCCTCAGAACGACTCATGTGGTTCATCAACTCTGAGTGTGTTCAGTCTCCATCAACACTGAAGGAGTGTGTGAGATCATGGAACTCTTCTGGTTCCACCATCCTGGAAATCATCTGCTCAGGTAACATTATTGACACTAACAGTCATGTGACTGAGATCCAGGACAAGTTGTCTTTGGCTGTTTACATGAACACAAATATTCCTCTGTTATTCTGACAATGATGAGATCCTGAATTTGATGAGGGTCATGTTGATGATGTGAAATACGGAATCCAGATGTTTCACTTTAAGCAGAGAGACCAAGTTCTCTCAAATACGAGTGTGTGTGTGTGTGTGTGTGTGTGTGTGTGTGTGTGTTTTGTGGGTTCAGCCTCATCAAGCAATAACAAGAGGAAGGTGAGTCAGGAAGGGAAGTTTCATGGTTCTTGTTTTTTCCGATGAGTTTAAGCAGGATTAGTAGCTGAGAAAAATGGGTGAATATTAGAATGATGATTTCCTGATGTCTCCACAGAGTCTGTCAGGCTGGTGGGGGGGTCCAGTCTGTGCTCAGGCAGACTGGAGGTGAAGTCTAACCAGTCATGGTCCTCTGTGTGTGAGGAGGATTTTGGCCTGCAGGATGCAGAGGTGCTGTGTAGAGAGTTGGGGTGTGGGGCTCCGTCCCTCCTCCACGGGGGCCCGTATACAGACAGGGAGACCCCAGTCATGGCAGCAAAGTTCCAGTGTGGTGGAGATGAATCTGCTCTGCTAAACTGTGGAAGGTCTGGCTCAGTGAGGAAGACCTGCTTACCTGGGAAAAGCGTTGGCCTCGTCTGCTCAGGTGAAGGTCATAGATCTGCTTCATCCCACTGCTTTGCTTCTACCACTCATGATTCCTGTGTCTGCTCAGAGCCTGATGGAGTCAGGATGGTGGGAGAGCCCAGTCGCTGTGCTGGGACCCTGGAGATCAAACACCAGGGAGAGTGGAGACCAGCGGCCCCTGGGGGTCCTGAATGGCTCCACCAGTCTGCCTCTGCAGTGTGTAGACGGATGAATTGTGGCTCTGCTGCTTTAACAAATAAAAGACAGAACTCGCGATCCAGGCCTGTGTGGTGGATCAGGTCTTCTTGTGTCCAGTCAGCATCTGGACTGCGGGAGTGTGTAGTGGAGACTGATGAAGTTCAAAGTGCTACCAGTCTGATGGTGGTGTGCTCAGGTAAAACTGGACATTCCAAACAAGCTGCTGCTTCCTCGATGACACCAGCACATCTGCTGATTCAGCCTTTCTTCTGCTCCCCCCTCCACAGATTTGCTGGTCCAGCCAAACATCTCCTTCTCTGCCTTCACTGACGGCATCTCTGAGGTGAGGCAGCAGGAGACTCTGCTGCTCCGGGGCTCCAACTTCACCATCAGTTGCTCTGTTGAACCACAGTACCCAGGAGGCCTGTTCCAGCTCATCTTCTCCACCTCCAGCACAGCACAGAACTACACCCTACCAGCGCTCAAGCACTCCGCCCAGTTCCTGTTCTCAGCAGCAGACCACACCCACCGAGGGAACTACAAATGTGTTTATCACCTGTCCCATGTTTTCCCCCATCACTTCTCCTCTGAGAGCCAGGAGCTCCACCTCATCATAGCAGGTGACAACAGGACCAGCTGGAGTCAGACAGAAGAATGTGACCCTGACTACATTTACATGCACTTTCTACTCCTCTGTTCTCCTGCTTCTTGTTTTTAGCCTGAAAATGACAACATTCTGATGAAGCTGTTTTTTACATGACTATGGAAAATAGTCCAGCTAGCTAATTCTAACTAGCTAGGCTAGTCTGAGAGATGAAGGGCGGAGCTAAAGTTCACTGTCAAATTGATCATTTTCTTGACAGTCCAACAGGCTCCTTAAGAACAACTTTGGACTCAAATGCCCCGTTAAAAAAGAAATCTATAAGTCCAAGGAAACAAGCACCTTGGTACAATTCAGAAAGCAGACACCTGTAAAGTGTCATGAGATAACTTTTGTTGTGATTTGGCGCAATATAGATAAAACTGACTTGACTTGTCATTTGTTTGTCTCCCGTCCAGTTAAAGTGTCTCACACTGTGAGACTCTACAGTTTTAATTCTTCCTGAAGTTCATTCATGACAGAAAAGCCTCAAACCTAAATAATATTGGTCTGTCCTACGTTTTCATTGAGAAATGCTCAGTTTTGAAAACCCACCCAGAATAAACTCTTTCTAGAATCCTGATTAAATCTGGACTGTTGTCATTTTCAGAATAACAGTGGAACGATGGCGGACGTGTAAAAGTAGTCTGTGTTAAATGAATCCACCAACCTTCTGGGAAATATGCTTCTTGTCCATCATCCCCAGAACCAGACAAGGAGACAGAGACTCTCCTCTAGGGAGCTGAGACCCTCGCTAGTTAGCTTAGCACATTGAATCGTAGCGGTTGGGAAGTGTTAGCAAGTGTTAATAGTTTCTCCAGAAACATTTGTTCGTCCTATCATTTGCTCACGTGAAGGTCCCACTTCAAACTCAGTGTCAGAACGAACCTGACAGGAAACGATCTCGTTGCAAGAGGCCCCAGACTTGAACTGGACAGTTTGAACAAACAGGAAACAAAGAGAGAGGAAACTGCATGAGGTTCAACACGTTGGTGAAATCAAACCAAGAATGTTGTAATTACATGTTCTGTGTGTCCATGAGGGAGCTGAGACCAGCAGAGACCAGCAGACCATGAGTTAGCTTAGCATAATGAATGGTAGTGAGTGGGAAGTGTTAGCATCAACTGTCTCAGGATCATGATGTTGGTTTGTCCTGCAGTCCTCCTCCTCCTCCTCCTCCTCCTCCTCCTCCTCCTCCTCCTCCTCACCCTCTCTTACAAAGTCGGCCATGATCAGTAGCAGCAGTCGCTCTCCTGCTCCAACAAACATTTGGTTTTGGTGGCCAAATCACTGCTCCCAGTCAGGAAAGTAGTCCCAGCTATGTGTCTGATTCTAAAATTAGAATGTCTGTTAAAAGTGATCCACAAGCCCAGATATATGAATGCAGGTGTAGCGGCTCCAGACTGAGGGGTATCTGGACGCTACATGTGATACCCAGGATGAAGACTGAGGATCAATGAAGAGAGAAACGATGGATGAACGTCTTCTCAAGGGCGTTTGATTTCTGAGGCTTCGTTGGGCCTGTGGGAAAAATCTCTCAGCCTAACCCACGTAAGCGTCAGAGCTCCACCTACTGGTCAGGTGGAATAAATTCAAAAAATAGGGGGTGTCTGTTTTATGTGAAAACACATGAAATAACAACATTTTCTGTCTGTTTATATTAAAACTTCTATTTTCTTTTTTTTTCAGTTCCTTCCACAGGCAACGACTGTTTGGGACTTTTATGCTAACACTTCCCACCTCCTACCATTCATTGTGCTAAGCTAACTAGCATGAGTCTCAGCTCCTAGAGAAGGGTCTCCATCTTCTAGTCTGGCTCTGGGGATGATGGACAATCAGAGACTTCTACTAAAAGTTAGCGTGTTCCTTTAACATGCAGCCTTCCATCAAGAACCTTCAACCATCAACATGTCTGTGGTGGTCAGTGGTGATGTCATTGATCAAATGTGATGATTCTAAATGTTTTTCAGTGCCTTTAAGTGATTTCATCATCAGAGCGTTCATCCACCATCTGATCCTGGGGTCATGTGCTGTCTTCTTCTACCGCTACTTCAAGGTAACACGACGTAGCTTCGTAGTCCTTGGCTATGAGCAGTTGTTTCAGCAGCAACTGGAGGTCTGAGCTGTCATGTCTTCCAGGCCAAAATGGAGCGGCAGGCAGGACACCAGGAGAACATTGAACTCAATGCTGGTGATGCTACAGAGGAAGGCTTGGTTGATGAAGAGGCTGGAGTTCACCACCAAGACACCACGGACGTGTGACTGCAGCGCCGCCACAACTGAGCTCCAGGCTTCTTCTGCTTTCACCGTGATGATGTTTAAAGCAACAGGACGTCTCCTCATTGCAGTCTTGTAGTTTTCCTCATGTTTTCATGATCGTCCATCTCTGTTCTCAAGGTCAAGTCTCAGTTCTGGCCTGTTTAATCAGATAGATCAAAGGTTATTGAAGGTCCCTGAAATGAAAACTCCATGTTCTCAGTTCTGATCCTGCATCTCTGTGGTCATGGCTCATTTATCTCTCCACACATGACAAACCAAAAACTTTTCCAGTGTTTTTACATCAAACTCCCGGTTTTTCTTTTTTTCTCTTCCTGTTAAAACAATCCAAACATTTGAGGACTCATCCTTCCCTCAGTGGTGTCGACTCATTTTCCATCCAATGGAAACGTCTCCTCAGATTTGGATGCTCCTCCCCCATCCACCACGTGATGCACTGTGGCCCCAAAATACTTTTTTCCCATAAACATCCAAGAAGAAGTGGCTGCAAAACATTGGATTGATTGTTTTAGTCTCTACAGCCCAAACTGACTCGTTCCACTGACAGAATAAAACTGATGGAAAGTCTGAAGGGACCATGATTCCATTTTTGTACCCACTTTTGTTAGCAGCAAGCTAACCACAAGTAGCCAGAGCAGGTCAAGTGAACATGTTCTGCTGTGCGGGGGTGCGTTCACTGCTTCTGGCTCATGTAGAGGTCACATCCTTTCACATGACCCATGAGGACAGAGGTTCTGTTCATCATCAGAACTGTTGAGGAGCCGTCTGAGCACATTTTGATGAAAAATAATCACAAAATCAACTTTAAACAAGTTCCCATCTACCAGCATAGCAGAGATCAGCTCATGGTCCAATACTGGGCCTCCTCCTGATTAGTAGGCTGGATTTTTACAGTGAACATTTGAAGTCACCAAATGAGAGATGGAAACAAAATGAAGTCCAGTTTGATGCTGGAAAACCACTTCTTTGACAAAACTGTTTTTCTCAGCTTTCGTTAAAAAAATGACAGTTTTTTCATGAAACCATCCTTCATTCAGGTGTTGATGAAAAATATAATAGACTCACTGACAACAAATCTTTTGAAATGAAAACAGACACCTTGGTCTTTGTTCTGATGAGCTCTGATGTTGTTCAACTGTTGGTCTCTGAGCCTCAGCACCCCTGCCTGTTTGAAGGCGTATTCTGTCCAAGAAGAGCTCATGATGTGTTCAGCTGACCAAAATAAAAATGGATGAAAATGTCAAGAACCTCCCTCCCAAATGTGATGTCTTCCACTGAAACAACTCTGGAACATTGAGAGGTTTCCTCCTCCAACAGTCCTGTCTTCTTACCAGCTTTGCTCTCTCACTACTGTTTAGTGTTGGAGAGATTTTGTTCTGTGACACCTGTGAGGAAGAGACTTCTATTCTTCTTCATGATGTCATGACCTGATATCTGGAGTGAAAGTAGTTAGTGTGATGTCATAATGAGCTCCATGATTTTCTGTTATTTTTGGTAAGAGTTTCATTGTTTCACCTGTACATGCGTAGTTACACCAGAAGGGGGCAGTTTAGCTCATAGAGTGCTTGGTGACATGAAAAATCTGTAAAAAAAAAAGTGTTCTTTTTCTGCGGTGGTTCTGCTGATGCTTCCAGTTCTTGCCAATGCTGAAGTAATAAAAGAAGGTGTTGTCCAGCAATGCTGTCTGTCTTCATGGTGTCTCATTGATTCCTTCATCTACATATCAGGCCACAGCAACAGTGCTGTCCCTCACTACACAACATTGACACTGAGATTCCCACTAATGATGAGTCAGCACATCCTGACTGTTATGATGACCTCAGCCTGAATGCTCCTCCTTCTTGAGATGCCAGACCTCAAAGGACTCCAGTTTGACTCAGAGTCACTTCTTCTTCTCTTGGACAAATAAATGGATGAACAAACACTAAAATATCAATCATGATTTAAACCCACTGGCAAAACCAATGTTTCCACTTTGTTGATTTTTACAATTTCCTTTAATAAATACAAGTGGGTGGAGCCCAGATGGTCCAAACCTGTTTCCTGTCTCCTGTCATTGTGGAGAGTCTCTGTTCTGTCCTGCTGCTGTCCAGTTGTCTCAACTGAGCCAACTCAGACTCACACCCTCTTCATCAAAACATGACGTTTGGTCGAGTCCTGTCACATCAACAGGTGACGTGGAGGAAGTCATCAGGAGACACGGCGATGTACAGCTATGTGACATCAGCAGAACTGTGGAAGTTTATACTGAGTCTCCTGATGACAAGTGGCAGTATAGAGATATTAAAGAGGGTCTGAGCTAAAACTGAACCTTGGGGAACTTCAACCTTTGATCTCAGAGTTTTGTGTTTGATCTTAGAATTCCTTCTTTGATCTCACCTTGATTTCTCAATGATTTCTTTGTGGACACAAATTGTCTTTGATCTCTCAGTCTTCTTCTGTAACCTCACCAGTTGAAGCTTTCTCACCGCTTGGATCTCATGTTTCTGACATCTCTGAGCTTGTTTCCTATCCCCCTGTCTCATATTGATGAGGTCATACAGCCTGATGATGTCTATGGTTCTCCTTTGAGTGGTTCCCTCTGGGAGAGTTCTCTCTCTGTAACTTGTGTGTGTGTTTGGTCGTATCCTGTTTCTCCTTGACAGCACTTTAGTGTTTTTACCACTGGTGTCTCATCTGTGATTCACCTTTTATTTTACTGTTTTGTCAAAGATGAAGGTGTGTGTGTCGTCATTCATTAATCATGTGATTGCTCATGTGACTGTGGTCACGTGTATGCCAGATGGCGCTGTTCTTTTCTTTTGCAGATGAAGCGCTTGTAATGTCTCTCACTCTGATCACTTCATGCTATTGAAGCTACTCAGATGTAGCCTAACTAGCTCAGTCTGTAGAGCATGAGATCCTTAATCCCAGGATTGTGGGTTCAAGCCCCACGTTGGACGTTCATCTTGAACATCACTGCTTGTCCTCCCTCTTTTTGCAGCTGTGGGAGCTTTGATTGTGAAAATTGATTCTGCAAAGACCTGCCGTGAGGCTTGGCTCTCCTCTGTATTTGCTTGCTAGGAACCTGAATCAGTCCTCAGTGGAGCAGTGCTGCTGAGGCTGAGTGAGGCTTGAGTGAGGGACTGAGCAGGAGCAAACAGGTTCAAGCAGGTTCAGGCAAACTCCACTCAGTCCACCAACATCAAAGCAGAGGAACTGAGTTCATCGAACAAAATGATTCATATCATCTCCACTTGGAATGCTCTGGAACTACAAGTACACTTAAAATGGCTGACTTATGACAACAGAAGGAACTTTGAAGTAGATTTGATTTATTTCAGTCAGTGACAGTTTTTTTTTTCAAGAATTTAGTTCAGGTAACTTCATTGTTTTACTAAGATGAGCTTTATGTTATAACATTGAAACAAGACATAAAATATAGTAAATATAGTGGAATATATTGGAAAATATCCTGCAATATATTAAATATTATATTTCCATCCATCCATGTTCTTCTGTCTCACACGTGAAAGCCACTGGGATAAGGGTTATTTTAAAGATCTAGAATATCTTGTAAATATCTGGAGCTTAATTCCAGCAGCACACCTCCTCAGGTGATGGAATTTATATTTGACATGTTTACCATTAAATGAGACACATTT
>NC_141323.1:25565702-25588202 GCF_037954235.1 Aulostomus chinensis | reverse complement strand
ATTTTCTGATCACCTTGTGGATTTTTCATCATTCTCCTCATTACCATACTTTAGGTTGCAGTATGTACACCTTAGTTAGTCTTGGGTTGCAGAAATCATACAGCATACAAATAATAGCAGGTTGAAACATATTTATTTAAAAGAATTTAACATGGTTACACACACACACACACACACACACACACACACACAGCCTGTCTTTGGTATAAAATGGTCTGTCACGTTCTCTCACATTGCACAACAACAAAACAAACAAAGACGGCCATGTCCAGTGTGGTCCTGGATATGACGACTGGACTGCAGGGTCCCAGTATCACTGACAATTCTTTTACCAGCTATGACCTTGGACAAGAACTTCTCAGGAGGAAACTTATCATGGTGGCACAGTGAAGAAAACTAGACCTGAGCTGCCTGCTGAAATCTTGCAGGTGAAGGACAGAGCTCCACCTCTTTGACAGACACCACCACTGTTGGCTCATGTTGTCAGTTTTTGACACACACGCATCTAAACACACACACATACACATGCATGTTCTTACACACAGAGACTTTTCCTCTGTTTTTGTTTTTTACTGGTTTTGAACCAGTAGTTGGTTTCTGTTGGTTTGACTTTCTTGACTGGTTGTTGTTTGTTTGTCTAGAGGCCCACATCAAAATATTCCAATAAATATTTCCATGATAAGGAAGCCTAACAAGGTAACCAGGAGATGGGAAACAACTTGGATGATAGAAAATTGTTTTTAGTTTATTTTACAGCTGATTGAAGACGTGGGTCAAAACTGACCTGTTAACATCAGAGATGGGAACAGAAAGCTAACACAAGAGGAAGGTTCAAACTATGAAAAAGGAGTTTGAGAAAAATCTTGAACTGACAGTAGAAATATCCTTTTGTATGTTTACCTTTGTTGACAGAAGTCACTTTAGCTTGGCAGTGAAAAGAATCTCTGCTAGCTTGACAAATAAGTGGCACAAACTGGGTTCAAGCTGGACTTTGGACACTGGTATCTGCAACAACTCCCATCAACTCCAAATCTAGCATCTCTGCTGTGGCTCAAACTATTTTACAGAACATTTGACAGACCTGTGGAGCAGTGAGGACAGACATGAGTTGATCCACATGATCCACTGAAGCACCATTTTCCCCTGCCACTGAGGTGGAGTTGGGACTCTTGAACTGAACCTGGTATCACAGCGACACCTACTGCTGCAAAATGGAACAGCAACATTGAACCCAAGTGCAGGATTGGAGGGAGACTGATGGTCGCTGTTTGGGTTTTTGAAAAACAAGGAGGGCTTTGGTTCAAGCTGGATTCTCAGAGACTATTTCCCCAACCTCTACATTGGCATCTACACTGTCATCCAGTCATGTGACTGAAGTCATCCAGTCATGTGACTGAAGTCATCCATTTATGTCAGTGATGTCACTTGGCAAGACTGTCGTTGCCGTCACATTCTAGAAAAGAACCCAGACTCCACATTGACTCCTATTTATTATTGTGTCCCATCCTCCTGGTCTTACTCTGAATTCTCAGAGTTTATATCCAGTTCAGTCCTCAAAACAGATGAAGTCATGAGTGTAGATTAATTTCCTTTTCTCCACTGATTATATGTCAAGGTTTGTGTGTGGGGGTGGAGCCTATCCCAGCAGCCTTCGGACAAGAGGCGCGGTTCACCCTGGATGAGTCACCAGTCCATCACAGGGCCAACACATAGAGACAGACAACCATTCACACTCACAGTCACACCTACAGTCAATTTAGAGTATCAATCAGCCTCGTCCCCTCTTGATGTCTTTGGACTGTGGGAGGAAGCTGGAGTACCAGAGAGAACCCACACAGGAACAGGGAGAACATGCAGACTCACACAATTGGGGCTCAAATCTGGAACCTTCTTGCTGTGAGGCCACAGTGCTGACCACTGCACCATTGTGTCCCCTGAAAATGCCACCAGATCGTTTGGATTGTCTATAAAATCAAGTACACATGAACATGAAGAGGTTTACACAGGGCTGGTGGTGCAATGGATAGCATGACTGACTACTGTCAGAAGATTCTAGGTTCAACTCCTGGCTCGCTCACTTATAATTTTATACTGAGAAGCTTTCACACCTGAAGTGTGAACCACTGCTAAAAGTAACTGAAATCCTCCAAGGTTTCCTCCTTGTCTGCTGTAAACATGAACACATGCATGGATCCTGCTACCTCTCACATGTTAAGCTGGCACTTGACAGTGACAGCAGGAGAACAAAAACTCCCAGTGTGTCATCAACATTTCCTGGAAACTAAATGATAGAAGCTGTTGAATTTCTGTATCAGAACAGGGAGAAAGGAGCCCCAATGAAAGAGTGATGATTCTTTATTTTGATTTTGTTCTTCACTCCTACACAAGAGAGGGAAAGTGTCGGCTGGCTGGGAGCAACTGCCTGCTTCAGAATGGGACGAGCCTCAGGACTTTCCAGTGAGAGATGCAAAGCTTTCACTTTATCAATGGAATCACTGGGAAAAGAAACTCATCCTGTCAGATGAAGGCCAAATAGTTTTGCTTCACTGTGTTGAGGGAGGGTTTGTTCAGATGATTCTAGAAGAAGAAATCAAAACATCATCATTTAACATTCAGAAGAAGTGAATGCAGAGTTTTATTGATGGTTTCAGGAATCAGCCTCTGGGTTCATGGTGCTCCAATCTTCAGACAACTGAAAGTGATGAAACCACCTGTGTTGAGTTGTCTTCCATCATGGAAAACTAAAAGGAAAAACTCACACAATTAAACATTCATTGGTTAACAGTTAGCTAAGCTACCAGTGGTCAAACCTGCAGCTGAGGGTACAAACAAGAGCAGGCTAACATTTGTATTTGAATTTTATGTATGCAAAGAATCAGAAAGGCAGTTACAATGACATCATCAATACAAAACCTTGGGCTCACAAAGATGAAGTGAAAAATTTCCACAATCAATCCCAAATTTAAGGCCTGAAGTTAGAAAATAATATTAGCTAGCTAGCTAACGTTAACTCGAAAATGTTAGCAAGGTGGATATTAAGCACCATCAAATAGTTCAAACAAGGTCAACAGCTGTTATAATGATGGTCACATGATTTAAAAGATTAAAAACAACTCTCTGTATCAATGTGAGATGGAGTTACATCAATGAATAGAACATTACTCACTGACTGAAAATTGAAAAAGCACCAGACTTTGGTCCAGAGCTTGGTTCTAACGTGACTTGACAGCACTTTTTAGGGCCTGAGCCAGAAGGAACTTCTGGCAAAGACTCCATTATTTTTTCCACTTTTTTTCTTTTTGCAGTCAACACTGCCCAGAGTTGATTTGAGGAAATAAGACTCACACATTTGATAAAGTTTGGTCAGACGGTGCAGACACACTTGACACCCAGAGAGGTGAGCAGGTTTTGGACCAAGTTGAAACTTGTCAAGTATTTGAGACAGAAAATGACAGAAAGCTGTGGCTGTGTTCTGGTTCTGCATGTTTCAGATTTATTCCCCTCCCAGTAATGTCTTATTTCCAGCTCTGCTCTCCCTCAACTACTGTTTAGTGTCATATTTATTTTGCTGACTACTTCATTGACATGTGGTCAAAATGTCTTGTGTTTCCTGAAATTAACTGAGTGCTGCTCAGTAAAGTTGACATGACTTGAGATTCTATTCCTGCTTGGTCCATTTCAACATTCTTATCCTTCCTAGCATTGGAGATAAAGTATCAGTCAGGGCTGTACTTGATTACTACTGCATATAGTACACATCAGTCACTGCCATTACACAGTGGAATGGAAGTTGAAATACTGTTGACCAGCAAGCTGAAAACTGTTGTGATATTTGACAATTCTATTGTTTCTGAATGAAAATCCTGTGAAGGAGAATCATTGAGACATCCTAAAAATGGCTGAGGTCTCTGAGCTGCAGCAGGTCTGAGCTGCTTTTGATGCCCAGATGATGAGGAGGCAGTGAATGTTGGGTTTGGTGGAGCTGAAAAAATGCTGCAGGTGTTGAGAGGTCTGCTGGAGTGCAGGACTTCCTCTCCAGGTCTCAGCTTCTCCCTTTAGTTCCCACAAACACCACAACAGTCCTGGAACCCCTGCAGATGGTGGAGGACCATGATGACCCGATGCACCATCAGGGCATCAAAAACCAGTCCTGATGATCAAAAAGGTCCCTCCACTCATCCAGGGTCAACTCTAGAAGAAGCTTCTGGAACAGATGAGCAAACACACTCAACTAGAAATCATGATTTAAACACAATGTTGATTTTTAC
Source organism: Aulostomus chinensis (assembly GCF_037954235.1). Classification (NCBI taxonomy): domain Eukaryota; kingdom Metazoa; phylum Chordata; class Actinopteri; order Syngnathiformes; family Aulostomidae; genus Aulostomus; species Aulostomus chinensis. Next base: position 25,583,934 of record NC_141323.1, on the reverse strand, counting down.
AATTTCCTTCAATGTTTTAAAAACCATCAAAGTGGACAGAAGCCCAGATGGTCCAAACCTACAATTCTACAATTCTACAATTTCATTTAGCAGACGCTTTTGTCCAAAGTGACGTACAACACAAGTAAGAATTTAGACTTAATTAAGGAAAAGTCCACAGGAAGCACAAAAGTGCTTCAGTTGTGATTTGGTCACAGCTACCGCCATCTAGTGGCAGAAGAAGTGTCGCCCCCCCTCCCTTTTTTTTTTCTTTTTTTTGACAGATACAACATCACACAACACAGTTAGTGCGACATAATCACTAAGTGCTGGGTCTTGGACCCTCTGACTTATTCTACCCCACAGGACAAAGAGGAGAAGAGTCAGGTTAAGTGCCTCAGTGCTCTCTGAACAATTGAGTCTTCAATTGTCTCTTAAAAGTAGAAAGGGCTCGGTAGTTCGTTCCACCATTTGGGAACAACAGAAGAGAAGAGTCTGGCTAGGGATGGCAGTGTTGAGCAGGCGTCAGTCTGACAACGATGTCATATTAGTTTGTTATCACTTGACCAGACCCAAAAGTAGGCTCCAGGTATCAGTTTCTTCTCAATGCTAATGTCTGCTAGCTTAGTCTGCTACTTTGATGGCTCTGACTACAAAAAGGTCCAGACCCCTGGATATGGTGGTTCCTCCCTAAACGTAGATTCTGTCAGCTCATGTTTTGAAATCAACTCACCATGAACACAAGTAGATTTCAATGGACTGCAAATGTGTCTCATTTAATGGTAAACATGTCAAATATAAATTCCATCACCTGAGGAGGTCTGCTGCTGGAATTAAGCTCCAGATATTCACAAGATATTTTATATCTTAAAATAAAGCATTTTTATATTTGATTTATTGTTCATTAGCCTGCTTCATGTGGTGTGATTTTATGTGTCCTATATTAAATAGAACTTTGTAAACGATCGTCCCTGAGGATGTTGAATGATGTCAAAAAAGTGTTCTCTGAGCTCTCCTTTCCTCTAAATAGAGGAGTCTCTGCTGAGGACGTTCCCTTTCAGAGTCCTGACGTCTATTCGGATGCACCGAGAGACTCAGGCAAAAAGAAGACAAGGGCAAGTGAAGTAACCTGAAAATGAGAGGGGAGGTTCGACATCAAACTAAAACAGGAAGAACAGGACACAAATGGGATATCAAAATAAGAGAGACCATGAGACATGACCCCCCAGTTCCTGCTGCTTCCAACTCTTTATATCGAGCCCCTCGTACAGTGGTTGAGAGAGACCACAAATATTAAAGGTGTCCACATAAATGGAGAAGAACACAAGGTGGCGCTGGACGCTGATGATGTTTTAACATATTGAAGTGAGCCCCCTAACACAGGACCTGCATTAATAAAACTCTTTGAAACACTGGGAAGCTCTGCTGGATATAAATTCTCCATTCTAAAACACAGGTTCTGACCTTTAATCACTCACCTCCAGAACACATGGAGGAAACCCTCCACCTGGATTGGGGCCAGAACTCCTTGAAGATGATAGAAGAAGATGGAACTCCATTTCCTTTCTGAGTCTGAGTCACAGGATTGATAGAGTAAAAATAAATGTCCTACCACAAGATCTCTTTCTAGTTCCAGGACCAACTGGAGAAATTGCCTTCAAAACCGTTTCTGAATTGAACAAAATGCTTTCCAGATTTATCTTGCAGGGGAAGAAACCCAGGCTCAAATTTAAACCACGACATGAATGAGCCCCAGTTCCTGCTGTACTGGCCCATCAAAATCTGGAAAAATGTTTCCGTAAAGTCCAAATCTCAATGAATAATTTGGAATGTTAACAGGAGAATATCACTACAAGTCATTTAATGATGTGCTTTTAATCCAGGGTTCAAGCCTCATGAAATGAACCACAGATTTAAATCCTGGATTCAAAGAGAGTAACAACTTTCTACTCACTTGTGGAAAATGGAAATTTAAAAGATTTGAAAGCCTGAGAAGAGAATATCACTGAGAAAGTCGGACTTTTTAGAATCCTCTTAGGTGAGCAATTATTTTAGAACACGACATCAGAAATGAAACAGACTTTAATGATCCAATGCTGAAAATATTTTTGGCTGCCCATCAAGAAACAAGAAAAACCTCATATCGTATGTTGTTTTCCGTTTGACCTGATTCTTGGTTGTCAACTAACTGGCTCATTGGCTTTCTTGATGGAACAACAAAAGCAAAAGTTGAAGACTTTGAATATCCAGGCCTCTGGCGTGATTCTCAGCTGTCATTTAAATTTCACATGAACTCAGTGTCCAAGCAAATATCTGGTGGGCTAAAATGACTTTTGTCGCTCTGTTGACTTTTTCCACAAGAAGTCTGGAAAAGTATTATGACACAGTTCATGTTCCCAATATTGGACTACGGTGGTGGTTTCTATGGGAACACTGGTGACGGCCCCAGGCCTGGGTCCTATGCAGCGTTGTGTGTGCAGGGTCCTGTTGGTGGGTGTGTTTGTGTCTTTGCAGGTCTGGAGCAGCCTGGTCATCAGGCTGACTGGGAGCACCGGGCCAGTGTTCCCAGTTAGGCCTGTTTAACCCCGCCTTCCCAGACATTTGTCTCCCTTCTGCGCTCAGCCGGCGTGCTGTTGTTGTCCTTTTGTTTTTCCTTGTTTTCCACCAACAACATGCAGCACACACTGACATCACATCACACACTCACCTCCACTGCTGACACTGACTTCCACACCTCACATGGTTGATTATTTACTTTCATAAATGCTGGTTTGCTGCTACCAGGTTTTGCTGCACCTCTGAGCCGGTCCTAACACATTCAGACATCAATCTTTGTCCTCTCAATGTCTGATATAATAGTCTTTGTAGATTTGTGCTCAGGTGTTTGGATTGAACCCATCATGATTTAATGTAGGAGTCCCAAAGGCAACTCCATTGGTCAGTATTTATTTTCAAATGTGTCTACTTGATTTTCCCTTCATACTTGAAGCAACTTTCAATTCCTTTCAGCTCACAATGCAACCTAGAGTGTAGAGATCATTTGTTTCTATATCTGCCTAGAATCAGCAAAGAAACTGGTCATCGCACATTCATATTTTCCTCAAGTCAATTTTATCATTTGGAAACCATCCATCCATCGTCGTCTTCCACTTATTCCTTACTAGTAAGGGTCGCGGGGGGGCTGGAGCCTATCCTAGCATCTACGGGCGAGAGGCGGGGTTCACCCTGGACAGGTCGCCAGTCCATCGCAGGGCCAACATACAGAGTCGAACAACCATTCACACTCACATTCATACCTACGGTCAATTTAGACCAATCAGCCTAGTCCCCAAATTGCACGTCTTTGGACTGTGGGAGGAAGCTGGAGTACCCGGAGAGAACCCACACAGGCACGGGGAGAACATGCAAACTCCACACAGAAAGATCCCGCGCCCGAGCCGGGACTCGGAATCTTCTTGGTGTGAGGCCACAGTGCTGACCACTGCACCACCGTGCAGCCCCATTTGGATACCATCTTGAGGATATTTGGAGAAAGTTCAATCATTCAGCTGCAGTTACAGTGACTTACAACACTGCAAAAAGAAAAAAAATCATCCCTCCACAAACACTCTTGTCCAACTTTTGTGCCCAAATTTTCTCCTCATGAGGCACCAAATCAAGTCAAGTCATTTTTATTTGTATGGAACCAAATCACAACAAAAGTTCTCTCATGACTCTTCACTAGTAGAGCAGGTCCAGCACCAAACTCCTTCAATGAATCTACACCCAACAATTCTCCATCAGCAAGCACATCCTGCAACAGCGGTGATGAAAACCTTCCTTTTAACAGACAGGAATGTTGAGCAGATCCAGGATCAGTGGGGACGGCCTTCTGTTTTGTCCGGTTGTATTTAAAGCTCCATCAGATTGGAACAACCTTTCCTCCTCACTTCGGTCTCTCACTTCCTTTCTCATCTTCAAATCATCAAGCATTTTCAAACATCTGCTCTTGTTTCTGATGCACCTCACCTTTTCTCTCCAGGATTCACTCTGTACTTGTTCTTGTTTGTTCTCTGTACTGTACATATGTGGATATTTGTGTATGAATATGCATTGTGTACTTTAATGGTGCATGGAAGCAGAATTTATTTAGATGGGTGTTAAAATGTATGAGTATGTTAAGACTGTACTTTGCAATGGGATCTCTGATCATACTTTGTATAATGCTGAATGGTGGCTTTGGGGAACATTGTTGACAGCATTCACCACTGGAGCCTACTTTGATTGCCAGTCAGGACAGGTGTTATTCAGGATGGAATATTGGCAGGACAAGTTGCTCCACATTCACTTTCAGCCAAGCCAGGAGTTGAACCTGGAATCTTCTGATCCAAAGTCAGACGCGTTGTCCATTGTACCACCAACCCTAAAGAGTGGAGGGGTCTTATACAAAAAGAGTCTACACATTCAGATGTATGACAGAAACTGTAAATGATATGGCGCCATTTTCTGTTTTTGTGCTGTCTGATTTTCTAAATATAACATTTATCATATATTTATTTATTATAAATATTTGTAAGACGAAAATAAGAAAGACAACCTGCATCATCACAGTCATGAAGACCTCAACACGGTTGAAGAGAAAGTCTCAGGGTGGATTCTTGTGTTTTGCAGCATCCTTGATGTGTCTGCATAGAATGCATTGGTGTTGTGGACCCACATCCACCAAGAGTGGAACCAAGGGAAGCAAGTGGAGAATATTTCTGGAGGAGCTGGGAAATTCCCTGGTCAAGCCACACATTGAGGGAAGGGAACGGATGCCCCGAGACCCAGACGCTGCAGCCTTGCTCAGACAGCTGCAGAGCTCACCCAGCACTCCATCCATGCCATCAGCAACACAGAGAGCATCCACACCAGCATCCTCCTCAGCAGCCCTGCCTCAACACCAACCAGAACAGCCACAGCCACAACCCACTCAGGCCACCAGATTCCAGAAGAAAGAGGAGTCAGGTCTGCCCAAGCAGTCAGGACAGCAGGACAAACAGATTGTGGTTCAACTGCAAACACACACACACACACACACACGCACACACACACACACACACACACACACACACACATGTTTTTGCACCAAGAGACTTTTCCTCTGTTTTTGTTTTTTACTGGTTTTGAACCAGTAGTTGGTTTCTGTTGGTTTGATTTCCTTGACATGTTGGTGCCCCATCACACAAAAAAGGTGCAGTTGTACTCTTTTCACCTCTGACCCACAAACATTCCACCAGTGAACGTCCAGAAATTGAAGCATAAACAGTTCAGCAACAACAAATTCTTCAAATCATCCTCTGAACCGAGAGCCACAGGCTCCTCCCAACATATGCAACACTGCCATTGAACTCTGCTTCAGTGTAACGGTGGTCGAAGGGTCAACATTGAACCTGTTGTATGACTTGAAAATTGTATCAGAGATCTGTGAGCAGGGCTAAATATATGAAAGTGTTGTCATTAACAGGTTGTGCATTTCTGTAGGTCCAAACATATCCTGGAGTCCACCAATGCCAGTTGTGACCTATTAGGCTCCGGCTCCAGCGCTGTCAGTGAAAAATGACTGACAATCCATTGTCTCCTGGTGAGTCCTGCTGTGTTGGTAGGATGCATCAAATCACTGTGGGAACAAGAGACACAGTGACTGAACTGTAGCCCATCCATCCATCCATCCATCCATCCATCCATTCATCCATCCATCCATCCATCCATCCATCCATCCATCCATCCATCCATCCATCCGATAAAAGTTAATTTGACAGCACAACAGAAAATCCTAGTATATCACTGACATATTCTGTAAAAGAAATGATAGAAGCTGTTGAATTTTTAGAATGAGAAAAAATGTCCCCCAATGAAAGAGTGATGATTCTTTATTTTGATTTTGTTCTTCACTCCTACACAAGAGAGGGAAAGTGTCGGCTGGCTAGGAGCAACTGCCTGCTTCACAATGGGAGGAGCCTCAGGACTTTCCAGTGAGAGCTGCAAACTTCCACCAGCGCCCACTGCCAGCACGTCTTCATGATGGAGCTGAGAAGAACACAACAACACAAAAGCACTGGAGAGGAGCACAACACTTCTTTGCTTCCTTGCCACTCTCATATCTGTCTGTACCATATGGAGCTGGGGGGAGGAGCTTCACATGTTTTTTTTCTTGTTTTTTTTTCCAAAAGGGAATGACATGACTTACTCTGTATATTAGTATATGAACTACTGAGAATGTTCATCCCCAGTTTTAAGTTAGAATTAAATGTTAAGTAGAAAAATCTTCCCTCTTCAATCCTGTCACTCAGTGTTGTAAACTGTTTCAAACAAATTCTACTGTTCAACTGTTCAAGTGTTTCTAATGAAGCTGAATGTGCTCTCTTCTACTTTCCTCAATTGTGTTTCTTTCATGTCCTCCTGAGATCAAAGACAGAATTCTAGGTACTGTCAAAGCCCTGATGACATCATCAGGAATTCTGACTTTGATCTGGAAACTCTTGCTTTAATCTGAATTTGATCTGACTAATGTTTTAGTTTAGGTTGCATGAGACTGAAGCCCCCCCCCCCCCGACCCTTAAAGGATAAGAATAGAAAGTGGATGGAGGGATGGACTTAACACTGAAATCAGCTGATCTGATCCACATTCTAATTTTTCCTTTCCCTCTTTAGGAGTCAATGAGAATACTAGTGTATATAATAATGTATATACAATCTTGGAGTATCTTTCCAAAGCTTTTAGTATTTCATCTTGTTTCTACTTGTAGTTTTAGTGTCTGGATCTTTTCTTTTTATATCCTGCTGTCTGCTCTTTGCTTTTGGAGCTTCCTTCCCAACAACTACCAAGCCTCCTGGGTAGTGTAGGAAACATGGTCAAGTTCTTCTTACTTTTGCAGTCACGTCCTGCTCACATTGATCGGTCTTCATTTTGACTCCTCCCACTGCCACAATGACCAGCCTTTATACACTTGGTGACTGGGGCCCTGGTTGCTGCAGGCCTCAACATCAGCCTGTGGTTGTGAGCAGGGCAGAACAGAACTGACAGTATCTCACATGCAGGACCTGGGTCAGCGCCTGGTGCCAGCTGGGGCACCGCTTTAACCTGGACCCCCTAGAAGATCTTCTCCAGGAACTCGCTTTTTTGGTTCCATCAAGGCCTGTGAGGATGGTGAAGAGTGATCCACCACCAGGCAGCACAGTCAGCAACAGCCATTTTTTCCCACTACAATCAAGTATGATAGTGAAAGACTGGTGAGTACTTGCTAACTAACACTTCCTGTTTTTATTGCTATTCTTCCATGAATGTGCTCATGTTGGTTTGTCCCCAACCACAGTTTCAAAGCCATGATGACACCTTTCATCAACAATCAGACTTATTTTTTCTCTATTTGGACAAATAAGGTTTCAACTGACACGGCTGGCCAACGTCCTGGAGTTAATTCAGCCTGTAGTACCAGGTGCTGGATCCTTCTTTTACTAGGCAGGTACAGGCAGCAGATCCAAGATCAGTAGGTGAAGATGTCTGCTTTGACTGGTAGGAGGAAAGAGAGCAGGAGAGCTGGTCAGAGACAAAGACAGACAATGAAGAAGGAGTGCTGTATTCTGCTAGCACATGCTAGTCACAGTCAGAGATAATGAGTCTCAGCAGGTAAAGATTCATCACTGATTTCAGAAGATAATTGGACGTTCACTGGAAGACTATGAATGTTTGTGGGTCAGAGGTGAAAAGAGTACAAGTGCACCTGTTGTGTGTGATGGGGCACCAACATGCAAGAAGTTTTATACATTTTGAGCGAAAAAGCGTGAATCTTCAAGTAAAGAATTAAAATTATTTAAGTAACAATGAGGTCTCTGTAATAAAACAAAAGGGACAATGACTACCTCACCATTTCCACCCCTCTTTATCAGATTCACATTTCAAAACAACCAGGTTTATTTTGTTCCCTTCTTTTAGCAGAGGATGGTTTTGATCCATCAACCTCTGGGTTCTGGGCCCAGCACGCTTCCTCTGTAAATCCATATTTTGGGTTCTGGCTTGTTCTGCTTTTCATTTTGTGTTTGTATTAAAGTTCTATTGCTGAAAAAAGGTTTTTTTTGCCTTTTTAAACACACACACACAAACACACACACACACACACTTCCAGTGACTAATCCATATTTTCATCACTTAAACCACCACTGGAGTATTGAAAGAGATTCCACATGTTGGTCAACCAGAGAAGCTTCACCTGGTGACGCTCATCCAACCATGCATGAAGGTCAAGCTGCATTATCTGCTGTGCTCATTAGCAGGGGAATTAGCTGAAATGGTCAGTATCAGTAACAGGGTGACACTTTATCACAGCAGTGGACAAACATCAGCATTCATCACACAGCAGCTCCTCTGATCAACAGAACAAGCTGAAGTATTCTGGAGAATGAGGGCATGGATCCCTCTACCTCTCACATGCTAAGCTAGCCCTCTACCATTGGAGCTAATTCCCCTGCTAATGAGCACTGCAAATAATGCAGCTTGACCTTCAGATCTGAGGGAAGAAAACCTTGAAACATTCATTCATCTTCTTCCACTTATTCCTGTTCAGGGTCTCGGGGTCTCGGGGGGCTGGAGCCTATCCCAGTGTCTACGGGCAAGAGGCAGCGTTCACCCTGGACCAGTCACCAGTCCATCACAGGGACAACATACAGGGACAAACAACCATTCACACTCACACTCATACCTACAGTCAATTTAGAGAATCCAATCAGCCTTGTCCCCAAATTGCATGTCTTTAGACTGTGGGAGGAAGCCGGAGTACCAGAGAGAACCCACGCAGGCACGGGGAGAACTTGCAGACTCTACATAAGAAGATACTGCGCTCGAGCCAGTACTCGAACCCAGAACTTTCTTGCTGTGAGGCCACAGTGCTAACCACTGCACCACCCTGCAGCCCCCTTGAAACATGATGATGTTATTATTTATGTCTTTAATGCACCCAAACCTTTATTTTTCTGGGGTTTTGAGTGGTTCTGGGTCATGAATCAAAATTTGAATTGGACAAAAATTTCATGCAGGGTCACTGGGGCCACACGTTTCATGTTCTCAACAGATTGAAACTGTAGAGTGTGTGACATGTGGTGTGTTTGTCAAGTTCATCAAGGACAGTAAACATGAGCAGGTCTAGATTCACCTCCATCTTTGGAGGTTGTTGAATTTCCTCCTGAGGACCGTCAGGCTGTTTCCTTACTTTGCTGTGACACAACAGCAGACAGCAACAAGGACTGCTGTAGTGCACTTGGTAAAATCACCATCTGTAGACTGGACCAATATGCTGATGTGATCCTTTGATTAGTTTCGGATCAGTCAGAGATCAAAGACTGAAGCAGGAGATCAATGCTCAGCATTCAGAGATCAAAGACTCCTGGAGCGTTGCCCTCTCTTGTCTTTGGGCCTGCATGTTAATGAATGTTTTACACATTTCTTTTTAAGAAAAAACTTGCATGACATTTCAAGGAGTTTTTCCTGCCAATACAGGACAACACCCACTCACAAACCAGTGCTGGACAAGTTCCTTCAAAGCTGTAATGCCTTATTTCTTACTTGTTACTGTCATTTTAAAATAATTGGTTCCATTACAATTGTGTCTGCCAGCGCTTGGTGACTGTAAAGGAGGTCTGGGGACCGCAGGGCCACAACAAGCCCATTTCCTCAACTCTCCATTTAGTACAGAGGTCCCCAAGTATGGACCAGTGAGGATAAATGTGATCGTGGAGAAGTCTGTTTGTTCTTCAACTGGTCCAATTTGATGGTGAGATCTGTGACGCCATCTTGTGATAGTGGATTCATTTATCTGCTATTTCAACACATTCAAGTTCATTATCCCTACATGTCAAAATACATTTGGTGTGGAGTTTTACTTTCTGGCCTCAATCATAATGTGTGCATTTATTCTTCATGAACATTTCTCAGCTTTGTAAGTTTATGATATTTTGTCTTCCTCTGTTTTCTATTCCATTGTTGTTGATGATTCTATTGCAGGTTTGAGTTCCCTGTTGACTGAAGCAGAAACAGGAACAAAAAGCTGGAGGTGGTCAGAGCTCCAAGTTGGGACGCTGATATTAAAGTAGGAGATGAACACATCCAGGTTAGCCATCACTCTCAGAACCTGCTACTTTACCTCTTCAGAATGTAGCAGCATAGCATAGCTTTTTCATTTATGTGACGTTGCATATTGGGAAATAATTAATTATAAAAAAATATATACATTTTGATGAAAACTATATTTGATCAGGAAAACTACATTGGGTCAAATAAATCCATCGTTAGTGACGGTGTTACTAATTTTAACTTTAGTGCTCTGGTGCTGATTGCCTCATTAAGATCTTCATGAAGAAATAAACTGAGATTTGTAAAAATTTTTTTTTTTTTTTTACAGAGTTGGCAGTTTGAGCATTGAATCTTTCTTTGTGTTGAGAACAAACCCTCAAAGCCTTCATGTTTCAGTTTGCTTCACAGCTAACAGACAAACACCTCTTAGCCTGGTTCTGGTAGTCCAGGTTTAAACACCAACACAAGGATTCTATGCTGATTTCTTCACATGCAGCTGAAATCTAGACTTCGAGTGTTCATGTGAGGTTACAGCTTCACGCCTATTTAGTTTTCAACAAATATTAAGTCACTTTAATGCATTGAGCTTACTAACGAACTTTAGTCTCAGTAGCTGAATCTGTTAGGGGGAAGGCAGTGTGGACCGGCAGGAGCCTCCTACAAAATGCAATGGAGAGAAGAAGAAATCCTGAGGAGTCGCTATGAGATTGAAGTGTTAAAGACGTGGCTCCTTTGGTGGTGAGAGGATTTGAGCTATTGACTCTATTTTTAGTTTATTTCAATGTTATTGCAAACATCAGCTGCTCACTTATCAGCTAGCAAGTAAACAACAGTATTGTTCAGTGTGCTAGCTGAAGTAGACCGAGCAGTCAGTTGAGTCTTTATTTCCATGTGTGCTCATGGTAGCAGGGGTTTAGATTTCTAAATGTAACCCTTTTACCACCGGCTCCAATATTAAAACCCACCTTAGGCTTACAGGGAACACTTTAACTCATTTCAAATATCCTGTATGGTAAAAGTCCCATCTGGAATAATTAATATCAATCTAGGGCAATGTATGATTCTCACTCTTAAATATTCAAATGGAGGCTATGGGGAGAAGACTTGACCTTTAAACTCTGCTGTAAAGCTTCAGTAACAACACACAAATTCAATGAAACAACACAAGATTTCAGTTTAGAAAATGTATTAAAGGCTTGCAGAAAAACACATTCAAACCTTGAATAAACAAGACTATAGAAAATAAAAAGAAGAACCCCGGGGTATATTGTTTGTCTCTCTTTCAACTGTCTAATTTTATTTCGAGTGCACTCATGTTTACTTTCGTTGGCCCGCTTTAGTTGGAGCTCATGATGGAAACCTTTACCAGATCCCCCCGTGTGTCGGTGAAGTCAACAATACCGGACCGCAGCCGATGAATCCCTCGCTCGTTACGGCAGCAACCGTCCCGCTCGCAGCAGCCCGCAGCAACAGACCTCCGTGATTCGGCAGCAGCGGCACATCCTCCGGCTCCGTCAGCAGCAGTGACGCGTCCTCCGTTAACGACTCTCTCCCGAGGCGACTATCCGAAGCTCCTGTCCCGTCCTTGCAGCGGCGTCTCCATTCAGCGTGGACAGCGTTAGCCTAGCTCCCGCTAGCTTCTGTAACTGGACTTGCCTGGTGCTCAAAACACAATCGGTGGCGGAGAATCCGACTCACGCACTCCGATCACGTCGGTCAATTACAGTTCACAGTCCGTTACCGATAAAAACTCCTCTCCGACAACACACAGTCTCCAAACTCCGATAACGTTACGCCATTCACACGATTCCTCGCGCGCGTTTCTCCCGGAAGTGTAAACACTAAAAGGTCATGAACTCACGCACGTAACCTAACGTAATAGAATTACTTTAACATTTTTGAAAGACATTCACACCCCGTGAAATGATGTTTTTTTGAAAGTTACTTTTAAACAAATTTTATTTACATTTTAATATCTTCATAAAATACTGATGTAAATTTTAGCTTAACCATGAACTGGCATTTTATTCTTATTTTATTCCTGTGAAAATCATGAAATAAATACCACTGATTTATCAGAGTTTTACATCAACCTAGGATTAAATTAAAGCTGCAGTCAGCGCTGTTTGGGCCTGAGCCTCCTCCCGCCCACTGGGGCCGAGTAGCAGGGGTCGTCCTGAATCCAGTGATGAATTTTATTAAAGCGGTGGGACTTGTACACTGCAAGCAACTGCTGTAAATCTACCACAAGATTTCAATAGTATCACCGTTTATAAAAATACAGTACTTTGCCGTTAATTCTAATAGGAATCTGTTAAATTACACCCCATGACTGTTTAACAGAACTATGCTTTAATGCTAAAATACAGTACTTCACTGTAAATAAATCAACAGTATCATGCAGTATCTTTGCCTTATGGACGCAAGGAGAATCTCCTGAGCTGCACATGTGAGGCCAGAGCCTTGGTTTTCGTCATCCATCTCAATCTCAGTCATTTGGTGAGTAGCGATTGCATTTATTGTAGACACTGGCGCAAAGTCTGTAGGCCAGTGGAGGCTAAGTGAAGTTTCCAGTTTGTGTGGCGACACACACGAGTGGGGGGTGCACTTATTAAAATATAATAGTGACCAAAGCCGGACAACGCCACCTTGGGAATTTCGCCCAAGGAAATAGTTAACGTACCGACCAAAAGGCACTCACAGGTTCATTTACTAATTGGCAGGAGATGTGGTTCCATGACAAAAATATTTTATTGTAAACAGGCCAGCAGATTAAAAAGAGAACAAGAATGAATCTAAACAAGTCTGGAGCTTACCAGTGGGGGTGAGGGATCCCAAGGCAGAAGACACCCTGATCAATTGGGACATCACATTTAAAAACACATGATTAAAGCAAAACAGGGGTGCACAGCACACAAGAGGAAAAGCGACGCCAGGACCATGAGCTCCCAGTACCTGAAACGAAATGACAAGAATTATAATTTAACACCAAAACTAAAAAAAAAACCCCACAAAAACCAGAACCAAACTCAAACCACAATTTAAAAATTAATTCGAGAAACAAGATTTAATTATTAAACACAAATTAGCAAGGAAAAATAATACAACCCAAAATAACCAGAAACGAGTTCATTTCTCCATTGCTAGACCAGGGAGCTAACGGATAGCCGTCCAGCAGCTTGCTACACCCTGAAGCCCAAGCGGAGGAATGGGAAACAATGCAGATCCAAACCTTCAGAGCACCATGAAGTACAGTTCAGTGGCGCCACACGGTGGACATCAGGATCTGGCAGACCCTGGTTAAACAAGGTGAATTACTGCAACAACCTCCAGTTCAACACACAGCGGATTCCAATTCATTAACACAGAAGCAGAGCACTCCAGTGAACACAGTAAACAGTTAACAAACAAACAAGCAAAACATGTGTAGATGGCCAGTAGGTCGCAGAACAGGCTAGTAGCAGAGCAGGCTAATAGAGCAGGAGCCTGTAACAAAGCTGGGTAGTCTGTAGCCAAACAGCCAGAGCAAAGCAGGGTAGTCTGTAGCCAAACAGCCAGAGCAAAGCAGGGTAGTCTGGAGCAAAACAGCAGCCAGAGCAAAGCAGGGTAGTCTGTAGCAAAACAGCAGCCAGAGCAAAGCAGGGTAGTCTGTAGCAAAACAGCAGCCAGAGCAAAGCAGGGTAGTCTGTAGCAAAACAGCAGCCAGAGCAAAGCAGGGTAGTCTGTAGCAAAACAGCAGCCAGAGCAAAGCAGGGTAGTCTGTAGCAAAACAGCAGCCACAGCAAAGCAGGGTAGTCTGTAGCAAACAGCAGCCAGAGCAAAGCAGGGTAGTCTGTAGCCAAACAGCCAGAGCAAAGCAGGGTAGTCTGTAGCAAAACAGCAGCCAGAGCAAAGCAGGGTAGTCTGTAGCAAAACAGCAGCCAGAGCAAAGCAGGGTAGTCTGTAGCAAAACAGCAGCCAGAGCAAAGCAGGGTAGTCTGTAGCAAAACAGCAGCCAGAGCAAAGCAGGGTAGTCTGTAGCAAAACAGCAGCCAGAGCAAAGCAGGGTAGTCTGTAGCAAAACAGCAGCCAGAGCAAAGCAGGGTAGTCTGTAGCAAAACAGCAGCCAGAGCAAAGCAGGGTAGTCTGTAGCAAAACAGCAGCCACAGCAAAGCAGGGTAGTCTGTAGCAAAACAGCAGCCAGAGCAAAGCAGGGTAGTCTGTAGCAAACAGCAGCCAGAGCAAAGCAGGAGCATCTGGCAAAGCAGGATAGTCTGGCAAGACAGCGCCCAGTATCAAAGCAGCAGCTAGTTCTTCCTCAGTGTCACGGCTCACCAGCTGTGCCAATCAGGTGTAGATCGCACGCATGCAGAGCAAAGGGTTTCACAGCTAGTATGCTGTGGCAAACAGCCTCTGCACGTCAGATCGGCGGGGGGGGGGGGGGGGGGGGTTTCCCCACTAGCGGCGATTAAGGGACCGTGTCCCAAAAGCCGGACGCCTACAATTAAACACGTGAATATGAAAAACGTGCATGATCAGCATGCAACACGAGCTACAGGGAGCTACTACTACATACCAACACAGACGGTGGCGAGAAGGCAGACGTGAGGTGATCAGAGGCGGAAGCGAGGTGACCAGGAAGTGGGAGGACCGCGGACCCCAAGAGCAAGAGATTGACCAGGTAGATGCTGCCCCTATTTATAGAGCAGCGCCTCACACTGGTTGGCTAATGATGGTACAAGCCAAGTCAGGCATCACCAACCAGTCTCACTGCTAGGATGGGACCTCTCATCCTGCCACATTTGCATTGATAATTACACTCAGTGCACATCATGCTAGCCAGATTTAGCAGCTAGCCAAAATGTTGAAAATGCTTGCAAATTAATCCAAAAAACACAGAGAGTTGACTTTACTTTTTACATCTCGAGCCTCCACAAATTAATGTGTGCGACATCTGTATTTTGCCTGTGAATTCATGAAGCTTTCTGATAGTCTGAACCATTTTACAGTACACACAATATACGTGTCACACAACAGTTAAGTCGGTTCATATTAAGATGAGTGCACACTGACTGTGTTTACATGCAATTACGTTCCTCCATCTTGTGCTAGGCTACTGCTCTGGCATGAATCTGTCTGATGGCATGATTACAGTGTAGTTAAGGCCATAGATCAGGAGCTGTGGTTGTATTTGTTTAAAAAAGAGTGGTTTTAGCATCGTTCAAGTGCCTGCTCATTTGTGTTGATTTTTCTTTGTCTCTGATATTGCCTACAGATGCAGGAGCCTATTTTCCAGCTGCCCTGATCCTAGTAAGTACTTGCCTGTCCATCACATTTCACAGTTAATCAGTTATTTTTTCAGACCTCAACCATTGAAATAGACAACTATGTTATCTGGTCAAAGAAGCTGTTTTTTTCTTCTTCTTCTTCTCTTCTCTTTTCTCCCTGTTTTTTTGGATCTCCAACACTATATCTACATGTATATATTTGATGGCTTATAATGTCTCATTCATCTGAGTGAGTTCCAACACTCCTTTTTTAGGCGCTTCATTGGAATAAATCCTGAGAGTGTCTGCATGTTTTCCCTGTGCTGGTTCTCTCCAGGTACTCCAGCTTCCTTCCACAGTCCAAAGACATGCAAATGGAAATGCAACTCTAAATTGACCGTAGGTATGGCTGTGAGTGTGAATGGTTGTCTGTCAATATTTGTTGGCTGCGGTGGACTGCGATGGACCACTGACCTGTCCAAGGTAATGTCCCCTCTGGGATAGGCTCCAGCCCCACCCTGTGACACTTAACAGGATAAGCGGAAAAATGGATGGATGGATGGATGGATGGATGGATGGATAGATGGGTGGGTGATCACTCACAGGACTGTGAGTCTCTCACTCTGACCGCTTCATGCTATGGGACTTACACTGACGTAACCTGATTAGCTCAGTCAGTCGAGCATGAGACTCTTAGTCTCAGGGTTGTTGGTTCAAGCCCCATGTTGGGTGTTGATCTTAAACACCACTGCTTGTCCTCTCAGTTTTGAAAGCTTTGTTTGTAAATTGTCAGAAAAATCAGTGAATAAACAATACAAACTTTGGCTTTGTCAGAAATTCCATGCTTCCAAACTAACCAATATGAAAAAAACAAAAGGTGAGACTTTTTCATGCATTCGAAAAATTTGTATGCGCTTCATTGTATCCGCTTTCTATACTTCCATGCATCCCAGCTTATTTCTGTTAAGGGTTGCAGGGGGAGGCTGGAGCCTTTCCCAGTGGCTTTCAGGTGAGAGGCAGGTTTCACCCTGGACAGGTAGCCAGTCCATTGCAGACAGAATACCCACGCAGGCACGGAGAGAACATGCACACACCACACAGAAAGAACCTGTGCTCGAGCCAGGACTTGAACTTGCTTTGAGGCGACACTGTTAACAACGGTACCACCGTGCCACCCATTGACTGTAACACATTGTAAACAATATACACTCTTGTTATCATACAACACGTAGCCCTGTACAAAAATCAAATAAATTACATCGCATAAAAAGCATAAAGAGATGTGTTAAAAAGTTCAAAACTAAATAGAGTTCATGATCTTTAAAATTGGTTATAATGTGAGCAGGTTAAAAGCATAAATATAATATGTAACATTTAAAAAGTAAAACTATTTACAGTTAAAAAATAAATTCATATAAAGGTCTTTAAGTTCTCTGAGTCTGTAAAAGATCAGTGATCTGAGAATAAGGAGAGGGGAAGAAGCCGTGTTTATATGTAACCTCAATTGTTACCTGTCAATCATTTCATTCCTGTCTTATCTTTGGGTGTATTAAGACCGCAAAAGCCAATGAGAGGAAAGTTACTGTGTAAGGGGTGGGACTAGTGGCGCAGGTTTGTGAGGTGAGTAGTTAGCGCGCATGGGGAGAGAAACAGAGGCAATGATCAGAGAGTTAAGAGGGGAGGCATCATTTGTGTGGAGAGCATTTAAGTTTATTTTGGAGGTCGACGACTGGTGGTCCTGATGTAAACTTCTGTGTGACCTTCGAGAGGTGAATATTTATGCCTGTATTTGCGCTTTATCTAACTGTTATAGTGAAAAGAGACTGGATGTGTACATGGTTAGCGACGTGCTAGCTAGGGATAGCATTCCGTGCTAATGTGCCAGCAGATCGTAGCTTTAGCGTTGTAATATTTTTGGAGCGAAAGTAAAGGTAATGCGAATTCGACACGAGATAATGTTTGATAATTGTGGCTAAATTAAGATAATATGCTTGAAGGAGACGGACATTGGAGAGAGAGAGACGGGTTTCCATCCGATGGCTCTGCTGTTCTGCTGTGCCCTGTCCTGCTGTGTTTTCTTCTTCGTGACTTTCGCTGTCCCGCCATTGCGTGTGAGTGTTTGGATTGTGACTTCCACCGCCATTGCCATTACCATTCAGACTCTCATCCTCCATTCCCGTTCTCCCCCTTCTAATAAAACCCTGGATTTTTGAGGACTAACATACACATGCACTTGCTTTTATTGTGTGCTCAGCTGCGAGTGAAGCGGCCATTACAGTTGTGAAGCCCCGACCGCACACGAGCTTCAATAAACAGGCCTGAAACAGGTAAAAATTAAATTTAAGGTGTTTCATATGAATGTGTGTGTGCCCACAGGTAAAATATTGAGTTTTAGTTGTTGTAAATTAAAGAATACCGGTTTAGAAGGTAACTTAAGGATTCTGAAAGGGATTAAATATGATGTATATTTTAAAAAAACAAAAGGGTTATCTTTTGTAGAGGAAACTTTTTTTCCTTACAATTGAGGTGTAAAGGATGACTTGAGGGTATTTTATGTGAAACTATCCAACAAAAAAAGATTTTTATTTTCAGTGAAACGAAAGTTCAGAACCAAGAAAGAAACTGTTTGTTTTGTTTTGAAAATCCTCTTACTCATTGTTAATAATTTAGTTCATTGTATTTTTATAATACTAGAATATATTCAATTTATATTTCATCCATCTCTGTGAACAAGTACCTGTGAAGGATTAATTTGCAATTCTTTTAACTTCAGCTTGAGGAAAGGGCAGCTTTGAGTCTTTGGGGACCAGCATGAGCGAGCTTCCCTCACGCACTTCTTCTTGAAGCGCCTTTCCGCAGCTTTGAAATTGAATGTAATGCAGTGGTTAATTTGAAGTAGACAGATGGCAGATGCAGTACTTTT